>NC_084528.1:18272359-18339859 GCF_024500275.1 Phycodurus eques | reverse complement strand
GTCAACTGCACAGACATGGGCAAACAGGCAGCTGACGCCGTCCGAGAGGGACGCCTCAAAATCATCCCTGACCACCACCTCAAGACCTGGTTCAACTGGATGGACAACATAAGGTCAGAAGTGTTACTAAAGACTACCTGGCATTTTTGCGGCAACAGCAGCAAGTGAGCCCAGTGTATGGGAGGAAAAAAGCGAGCGCTTGTACAAACAATAACATATTTTTTACTTGTGGAGGCAGCACTTCAGAAAGGCTTGCTCACACACATTTTCAGAAATGGGTAGAACACAAAATATTTACGAAGATGATTCATTTCACATTAGAAGGGGGGGCAAGCCATTAAAGTTAGTTTTCTATAATTTTCGATATCTCAGGGATTGGTGCATTTCCCGGCAGCTGTGGTGGGGTCATCGCATTCCCGCTTACTTCATCACTGTCAACGATCCCGCCGTGAAACCAGGAGAGGTAAGATGACCGATAGTCATTAATTTGTAGCGTTATTATTAGGATTTATTAGGCATTTATTATGTCTGTCCTTCTAGGATATAGATGGTCATTACTGGGTGAGCGGGAGAACAGTTGAGGAGGCCAGAGAGAAGGCGGCAAAGCGCTTCAATGTGACTCCTGACAAAGTTACACTCAGACAAGGTCACTTTAATATGACAAGCAAATATACAGTGGAACCTCTTTTTTTGGATGATTCAATGGGTTTGAATCTCGGCTCAGGCCTTCCTCTTTGTCCATAGGTGGGAGAGTGAATGGTTGTTTGTGTGTATGTGCTGTGTGATTGGCTGGCAACCAGTCCAGAGTGTAACCCGCCTGTTTCCCAAACTCAGCTGAAATGGGCTCCAGCTCACCAACGATCCTAATGAGGACATGTGCTACAGAAAACTATGGATAGATGTGCTGCTTAAATCCTCTTTAATATTTCATAAACTGCTACTGCTGTTGTATTTCAGACGAGGATGTTCTGGACACTTGGTTCTCATCTGGCATTTTCCCCTTCTCCATCTTCGGGTGGCCTAATGAGGTGCAAACAAAAACACAGCACTGCGGGAACAAGCTTAAAGACTCATTTTAGCTACAAAACTAAGTAGAAATGTCATTTTAATGTGCATTGACACAAATTTCCTTGTTAACGACTCAGGACCTGAGCGTGTTCTTCCCCGACACCTTTCTGGTCAGAGATCCTCGCATATCCAAAATCACTACTTTTCAGGGGGAAAAAAGCTATTATTTTGCTTGCATTATCAAACATCACATCATTAAAGTTAGTATTGTACCTTTTAATTAGACTTTACACCGATCTGATCGGTTTGATCGGTATCGGCCGATAATTAGCATTTTATGCTGATCAGCCGATCTGCTTTCATGTCATAATTCGCCGAGCCGATCAATGACGTCATCTATGGGCATCTATTCAGTCATATTAACCGCTAACTCAACTTATAAATCAGCACAAAAAACACCTGATACACCTCGAAGATTTTAGAAATATCTTCTTAAATCCCAGTATCCTTTCCTATTTGTAAAGACTCAGGACCTGAGTGTGTTCTACCCCGGCACCTTGCTGGAGACTGGTCACGACATCCTGTTCTTCTGGGTGGCTCGCATGGTGATGATGGGCATCAAACTGACCGGCAAGCTCCCCTTTAAAGAGGTGAGATCCGTCACGGCGACGAAACACTACAGGCGGGTTGTGAGGGTGACTCTTGTTAGCGTAATGTAATTAGGACAACAACAACAACGAGTAGTGATGTATTTGTTCACAGGTTTATCTACACGCCGTCGTGAGGGACGCCCACGGAAGGAAAATGAGCAAATCTCTGGGCAACGTCATCGACCCGCTTGATGTTATTACTGGGATCTCCCTGGAGGTGAAGCCTAATCGCTCCTTGATGCATGCAACACACACACACGGTCTTTTGTTCTTTACATTGCCCCCTCCCCCGAGAACCATCCTCTTCTACAAGCTTTATTAAGCAGCCAAAGAGCTTTTATTGAAGCCATCCGTCATGAATTTACTAGCCGTGAGGACTGGTGTTGATGGAGAAAGCCACCAGAGGGCACTGGAGCACTTCTTGCAATTGTTGTGTGCCTGCTTGTATGTATTGATGAGCCCACTTTACTCCTCCCAACCTCCCTCCAGGGTCTGCATGCACAGCTTACGTACAGCAACTTGGATCCTGTGGAGGTGGAGCGTGCCAAGCAGGGCCAGATGTCAGACTACCCCAACGGCATTCCAGAATGTGGCACAGACGCCCTCCGATTCGCCCTGTGTGCATATACTAGCCAAGGTGAACGAGTGACACACATATTTTGCCTCTGACCAGACGTGGCAATGAATCTTGCCTTTTAGCAAGACACAGCAACATATCTTGCCTTCTGAGAAATGCACCAAGATAATTTGGTTTTAACCCATTCACTGCCACGAAACTATATATTCGTCAATTGGAATCCAACCATTTCCTACCATCGACTGAAGTACGTTTTTCAACGGGCAGGCGTGAAAGAATGGAGCCCATGTTTATTTGTTTGTTTGTTTATTTGAGTAGTACAATGCATTTTAATCTACACAGCTGCAAAAAAACAGTCATCTAAATGTGGCTGAGGTAGCACTGTGGCTTAACTTCATCAATTGTCCTAAAGTGGAGATCATAAAATGCATACAGTAAAAAGACAATACACTATGACAAATGGAGGGAACATAAAAAATACTACATAAAAATAGGTCACGGTTCACATAAAAGGTTAAAATTCATACATAAAACAGAGGAGGAGGAGAGTTTAGCCATGAGAGCACATCTGCTTTGTTTTTAACCACTGTTGTTTGAAGGTGGTGTAATTGTCACATTCGTTTGTGAAATTCTGGGTTGTGAACCACTTTAATGACAAAGACATCCCTGTAGATGGCGGCATTGCTTCGCTTTGGATTTGAGATCAGCACAGCTTTTGAGTAGATGATGAAGATTAGGCAGTGAATCTCTGCTTGTCACCGCAATTACGTTTTGGAAGTCGGACAAGTTTAGGCCCCTCACACTCGTACATATATTTATATGTATTAGTGGTGTAACCTTTCATTCATTATATCAATGTATTGATTTATATTCCTACGATCTAACTGGATCGATCTGTGCTCGGCAAGTTACCCTTCTGGACATAAATCATACATGCAAATCAGTCGCCTTTCGGCGAAATTAGGCTTTTTGAACTCAAAACAGGCCATTTCCGTGAATCATAGAGATTCTGTTTTTCTGAGGGCGGGGTGGGCCACTGTCATCGCCTGTGTGCAAATCCTGTGATTGGATAAATCACAGGATTTGACGAGCCCAGAAAAAAACACTTCCGCTGCTTCTGCTATTAAGAGGTAACGGTACTTTTACTCCATTACAATGATCTAAATGTCGGTCGCTACTTGTATTTATCAATTATTTCTTATCAACTTTTTTCTTGAGCGAGACTCCGACTTAGACTTCCGCATTGGCGCTGTTTGCTCCAATCCAGTTTAAGCACTAGTGACGTTTAAGTCTAAAGGACTCTTTATACTCCCGCAGTCGTGCGCCCGACAACGCCCGCATTGCATCACGTGACTGACGAATTGGCCCGCGCGGCCCCTCTGCGTTGTTTGACGCGCACGCGGCAAATATTGTTGCTGCGCATAGAATGCCGCGGAGATATCGCTCGTGATTGGTCCTTTTTTGTCACATGCTGTGATGATGTAATCAGCGTTCCTCCTAGTTCCACATAGCACGTACACCGCCACCTTCTGTACGATTTTGCAGCATAATTGAACGTATCATCTGGTCATCTCGGTCCATTTGTTCTAGCAGACACGGTCGCCATTGTTGTTGCCTTGTTCCTTGTTACTGAAATGGAAGTAAAAACGGCTACCGGAAATGGGTACAAAATGCAGAGGAAACTCCACCCTGTGGGGTTCTAGCCAATACCAGCCGTAGCGACACCCCCGACTTGGAAGAGGACTGCAGCACACTTTCAAAACAGCACGCGTGAGTTGCGCTCGAGTATAAAGGCAAACTGCGTGCGGGATAGCCGCAGTGACGTCAGTGCAGTCGGCGTCCGCGTGAGTATAAAGAAGCCTTAATTCACCGGTCAAACTACACGAGAAAGTCACATGACCTCACACGTCGTCTTCTATTGGGATTCACGGGCATAGGTATTAAACTTAGATAAGCCAGGCCGGCTGATCGTCGTGCCTACGTGGCGGCCATGTTGGGAAGGTCGTCGTTACCATGAAGGCAATGGCGCGCAACTCGCCGTGTTTACTTTTAGATGAACAAAAACAACAGCTTTCATGTGTTGTAGTATTTGTCTCGCACTGTCTGCCCAAATGTGGATATTTCAGCTCACTTTTAACTTGAGAAAACACCGTGCAGTAAATTGCAGATGTTTTGTTGCACTTTTGACTGTGCATACACACACCCCCACACACAGCAACATCAGTAATTCTTAATTTATTTTGTTTAATTGATGTTCATGCTGTGGTTAAAAAGAAGTTACTCACTATTTACTCAGTACTTGAGTAATTATTTCACTGTACTTTTTACTCTAAAGTACTTTTTGGAGGACTACTTTTTACTTGAGTCACATTATTGTCAAGTAACAGTACTCTTACTTGAGTACAATATTTGGCTACTCTGCCCCCCTCTGGAGCGGACATCCTCTATTGCTATACTCTTACGTTTATTAATTCGTTTGATTTTTGCTCATCAGATGAGCCCGTGTCGTATTTGTTGCACTGGTCTTTTGTATTTCCGCGTTGAAGTGCTGCGGGTCGTGGCCCTGGTTGTGGTCCCAGCGGAACCGCAAAGCACACGTAACATCGGTGACAAAAGTTGATCCGCTAGTACATCTTGTATTAATTAAGAAACGCGCCTACATTTTTCTAATTAGTTTACGGAGGTTAAAGTTAAATGTATTAAGCGACCGAGCGATGTTAGGGATGATGTCACAACACAGAATGAACTAACTTCAAAAAATATTGTGCTTAATATTTTCCTGGAGAATATTTTCCTAGTCATGCCTTTCTGTAGTGCCCCTGGTGGTTGGACGAGACACCACAGCATCTGTGTGTGTTGTTTTTTTAAGCACTTGACGTTTAATACGTCGGTCTGTCTGGTGGATGTTAGATGAGAATGAGAGGCTAGCAAGAATGCTTCAGGCTCACGTTTGTGCTACAAAGAGCAAGTTTGTTCATTTAATTAGCTCTCAATGTATTATTAACACAATTCCTACAAGATTAAAAATACTGTCAAAAGCCCTTTCTTAGTCTTGATTTTTGTGGTTTTATAGATGGAGGTGTCACAAAAGCAAAAAAAAAATAAAACATTAGCGTTAAATGAGTAGGTGTTTCCCAGACACGGCAACGGCTTGCTTGCCTTTGACGAGACACAACATTGACCACACGTGGCAACGTAGCTTTCCTTTGACAATCGGCACAAGCATATCTTGTCTTTGATCAAACATGGCAACATATTTTGCCTTTCAGAGATGCAGCAGCAAGTCTTGCGATTGCCCAAACGTGGTAAAATACCTCCCCTTTGACCAGAAGCGGCAACATACAGTATCTTACCTATGACATCCGCAGTATGTTCCACATACATACATTGAGGACTGACAATAAAATGCTACCATACTGGACTATATCTTCCCTTCGAGAAATATTTTGCCTTTGAAAGACACATCAACAAGTCTTGCAGTTGGCCAGATGAGGTGACATTATCTTGCCTTCAACGAGTCGCAGCAACATATCTTATTTTTGAGGCGACATAGCAGCATATTTCGCCTTCAACAAAATCGTATTATATTAAAGTCCCCAATTGGTGCTTTCCCGATATGTAGTTATTCTGTCATATTTACCACTAGTCAGCGCAAAAACACCTGATATACTCGAGGTTTTTTTAGTGTAGCTTTTTTACAGCTCAAAATTGTCACGCTGTTTGTGTATTTGTCAGGCAGGGACATCAACCTGGACGTCAATCGCATCCTGGGCTACCGGCACTTCTGCAACAAGCTGTGGAATGCCGTCAAGTTTGCCATGAAGACACTGGGGAACAACTTTGTCCCATTGGAGAAAGCCCAAGTGAGAGTCCAGCTGACATGTAGTGTCTCCCAATTAATTTGTCCATATAGACCTTTTTTCCATGATGTCACATGTATTTCTGGGGGCAGTAGCTCAGTTGGCATCAGTTGGCATCACTTGTAGGCAAACCCTTATGTGGCATTTGACCAAGGCAGAACAATTGGGAAAACGACACGGTAAATGGCCTAAATGATGATTTTTAGCCTTCTTCTCTACTGCCGTAGTTTGAATATGTGAAGTGTCAGTTGAAAAGATGACGGTCATTTGCATGTCAAGAGGTAAGTTGATTCAAAATTTGATATACAACCCCGATTCCAATGAAGTTGGAACGTTGTGTTAAACATAAATAAAAACGGAATACAATGATTTGCAAATCATGTTCAACCTATATTAAATTGAATTGGCGGTGTTGTTGATAAATGGCTTTTGCTTTGCATGTTAGAGTTTCAAGTTGCACTTACGGATGTAGCGCCGAACTGTATTTACTGACATTGGTTTTCTGAAGTTTTCCTGAGCCCATTTGGTGATATCCTTAACACATTGATGTCGGTCTTCGATGCAGTGCCGCCTGAGGGATCGAAGGTCACGGGCATTCAGTGTTGGTTTTCGGCCTTGCCGCTTACATGCAGTGATTTCTCCAGATTCTCTGAACCTTTTAATGATATTATGGACCGTAAATGATGAAATCCCTAAATTCCTTGCAATTGTACGTTGAGGAACATTGTCCTTAAACTGTTCGACTATTCTGTCACGCACTTGTTCACAAAGAGGTGAACCTCGCCCCATCTTTGCTTGTGAATGACTGAGCAATTCAGGGAAGCTCCTTTTATACCCAATCATGGCACCCACCTGTTCCAATTAGCCTGTTCACCTGTTGGGTGTTCCAAACAGGTGTTTGATGAGCATTCCTCAACTTTCTCAGTCTTTTTTGCCGCCTGTCCCATCTTTTCTGGAACGTGTTGCAGCCATAAAATTCTAAGTTAATGATTATTTGCTAAAAACTAAGTTTATCAGTTTGAACATTAAATAACTTGTCTTTGTAGTGTATTCAATTAAATATAGGTTGAACATGATTTGCAAATCAATGTATTCGGATTTTTTTTGCATTGACTTGCGGGCAAAAAATTGTGACACGAGTGCTGTATTGTGCTTGTGAACTCAACTCCCTTCACAACAAGCAGTAGTTTGATAGTGAACAGTTCTTCAAAAAAGAGACTCCAAGTTGTTTTTCGCCATTCTCAGTTGAAGTTCACTGTCAAACTAAATAGAAAAAAATGAGAATTGTATATTTAAAAAATAAAAAACTCTGAACTTTGAAGTCCCCTACCTTAATAATGTTAACACATAATATGTAACACCATTAGACTAACGAATAGCATCAGTGTCATGGCGTTATAAAAGCAATTGTCATTTGAACACTAATGGTGGAGCAACACATGTAGATAGCTAATATAACAATAGTCACAGGTATATTTTCTTTATTCCCTGCGAAGAACAACTCCTATTGCTGCGGCTTACTGAGGAGCCGAGACCATGTAGAGTATATCCGTATGTCAGTAATATAATGCCCCAGGTGGCCAAGGTGTGCACACAAAAGGAGCAGCACAAATGTCTGTTGAATTGAAATATAAACTGTGGCAAAAACAGTTTTCGTATTCTTTCCATCTATCTATCTATCTATCTATCTATCTATCTATCTATATCTATCTATCGTAGGACTGCAACTAACGATTATTTCCATAATCGATGAATCTGTCATTATTTTTTCGATGACTTGGATACATTTTATAAAATTATACAAATAAAAATCCATTCCTTTATTCAAAACCAAGATATTATTTCAAATGGTCAATGCAGAAAATGCACAAACATACATTTAATATAATTCAGTTTTTGGTTTGGTCCGTAACATGTTAGAAAATTGTTTTCCAAAGTAAAAGAGAATATTGGCAAATGTCTTTTGATGAAACACAAAGATAATCAGTCAGCTTTATTAATATAATAAATATATTTATAATATTATTTTTATTTATATGATAATATGTACTGCTTCATTATTGTATTAAATATAATTATCAATATTTACTGTTGAGAGGCTGAAAGGTTTTGGACATTTATTCATCTTCCGTTGCGCTTCTCCTCACTCGGGTCGCGAGCGTGCTGGACCCTATCCCAGCTATCTTCGGGCGAGAGAACTGGTCACCAACCAATTGCAGGGCACATAGAAACAAACAACCATTCGCACTCACATTCACACCTACGGGCAATTTAGAGTCTTCAATCAACCTACCATGCATGTTTTTGGGATGTGGAGAGGGAACCGGAGTGCTCGGAGAAAACCCACGCAGGCACGGGGACGGGATTTGAACCCCGGTCCTCAGAACTGTGAGGCGGACGTGCTAACCAGTCGCTTCACCGTGCCGCCGGATTTGGGCAATTTTAAGTTAAACAAGGTCTCTCTCAACTACTAATTTATAATAAAAAAGGATTGATTAATTTGATAATTGATTAAAAGTTGTCGATTAATTGTTGCACCTGTAGTCAACGGAGTACAACTATACAGCAATAGAATGAAATGAAAATCTGGATCTATATTTTTTTCTGGTAGCTGTGTGGCGAGGAGAGCGTTACCGACCGCTGGATTCTGTCCCGGCTGAGCGCGGCGGTCTCTCTGTGCGACGCCGGCTTCAAGGCGTACGACTTCCCCGCCATCACCACCGCCGTCTACAACTTCTGGCTGTACGAGCTATGCGACGTCTACCTGGTACGAGCGTTTAACCTTTTCCTCGCCTTAACGACCACGTTGACGTCCCTTTTTTGCCGCCGCAGGAGAGCGTGAAGCCCGTGTTCAGCAATGCGGGAGAAGAGAAACAAGCCGGCGTGTGCAGACAGACCCTGTACACGTGCTTGGACGTGGGCCTGCGCCTGCTCTCTCCCATCATGCCCTTTGTCACCGAGGAGCTCTACCAGAGGTTGCCGCGTCGACGGCCTCAGCTCGACGCCCCCAGCGTATCTGTCACGGCGTACCCCGACGCGGAAGAGGTGAGCCGGACTGCCCTGCTGCTTCCATCCGAATAATATGAATACAGTAAGCCTTTACAGTAGTAGTGTGGTACCCTGACTTATGACTTTAATTTTTTCTGTGACCAACCTTGGAACTCAATTTACTCATCTAGTATATCAAACTGAAATGCCATTCATCCATTCCAGCACCCTTTTTAACTCCTTCACTGCTACGGACGTTTATATTCTGGAATCTAACCGATACTGCCATAGATGTGTATTTTCATCAGGTACGTTTTTCAACGTGTAGACTTGTAAGAGGTTCTCGCTTAGCTTGTCTGTGAAATTCAGCTTTGTAAACCACTGTAATGGCTAACTGGTGATGCATTACTTTGGATTTGATATTTTTTAGTTGAAGAAAAACATTATCACTTCAATTTACTTCCTTGACACCATTTAATAATTACAGATTCGTCATGGCTTTGGTATCACTTCAATTTACTTCCTTGACACCATTTAATAATTACAGATTCGTCATGGCTTTGGTAGCTGTTGTTGCAGTTAAACAGAAGACAACATAAATTGGTGAATAGGCAAGGGTTCACTTCTTAATGTTTTCTGTTTGCAGTTCTGCTGGAACAGCGACGAGGTGGACCGCAACATGGACCTCGTCATGAACGTGGTCAAAACCATCCGCTCGCTCAGGGCTGACTATAACCTGACCAAGACCAGGGCGGACTGTGAGTGGGAACGCACACGCACATATTTATACATGAGCACATCTGAGTGGTGATTTATGTAAAAGGAAAGTATATGTGACACACGGTGGACGACTGGTTAGAGCGTCTGCCTCACAGTTCTGAGGACCAGGGTTCAATCCCCGGCCCCGTCTGTGTGGAGTTTGCATGTTTTCCCCGTGCCTGCGTGGGTTTTCTCCGGGCACTCCGGTTTCCTACCACATCCCAAAAACATGCATGGTAGCTTGATTGAAGACTCTAAATTGCCTGTAGGTGTGAATGTGAGTGCGAATGGTTGTTTCATAGAACAGGAAGTGCAAGTTGGTGCAGAAAGCAGATATTGAGATCTCGAGCCCATCTAAAAGATCAACTCAAAGTGATGTTTGGCTTTTTATTTTTTTACCACCACAGCAAGGTAGCAGTGATGTCAAAGGGCAGAAATGTGATGTTAACATACAACAGGGAATTAAAGTTTTGTGTGTCAGTGAGTTTTCACTGTCTTCAAATGTAGTAGTTGTGCTGTAGTTGGTGTATTGTGTGCCCACTAACAAGCAGTGATAAGTGTCTATTCAATCTTTTCTGTGTGTGTGTGTGTGTGTGTGGGAGAGAGATAGGTTACCTCCAGTGTGCGGACTCTGCCACAGTGTCGCTGGTGCAGACTTCCAACGTTCAGATCCAGACTCTATCGTACTGTCAGGCCGTGATCCCCCTGAGCGCCGAGCAGGTCGTACCGGCGGGCTGCGCTGTGGCCATTGCGTCCGACCGCTGTACCGTCAACCTCTTGATCAAGGTGACACACTCCACAGGCATCGCTACCAATGCTGTGTTTGTGTGTGTCTTTACATGCATGCCTGGGTATGTTTGTGGGACACAGAGCAGGAATTGGGATTTTTTTTTTTTTTTTTTTGTAGTGTCAATGTGCAGACCAGTCCAAATCTTGGGAGAGGAGCTAATGAACTGGTGTGTTTTGCTTTTTCTTTTTCTTTGTCTTTTTTTTTTTTGTCATGTCAGGGTCTAATTGACGTGGACAAAGAGTTGTCCAAGTTGCAGGCGAAGAAAGGCGAACTGGACAAGCTGATGGAGAAGCTGCACGACAAAATGGCCAACAGCGACTACAGACACAAGGTGCCGCTCAAGGTGCAGCAGCAGGACGCCGACAAGGTGATGACAGAACGACCAACTGCCCCCACGACCTTTTTTCCCCCCACTCTTTCACGTGTGAGCTGCTAACAAGCTCTTGTTACATGTCTTTGTTTCAGCTGCGACAGAGTCAGACGGAGCTGGAGAAAGTCGAAGAAGCTATGGACAACTTTAGCAAGATGATCTAACTCGTCATCATTACCATCGTCGGATGGATTTTTATTCATGTTGCAAGTGGATTATCATGTCAAAATAATTGGATAAAAAAATTGAAAGACCAATGTCAAGCCTCTTTTTTTTTTACTTACCCCCCTTACAAAGAAGTACTAGGCTCCCACTGAAAAGAAAAAAAAGACAGTTCCATTAGTCGTAAGTTGTGTGTATATTTTTTTTATCGAGGTTTTTCAGATTTAGAGAGAGTCACTGACTGTGGTATGATGTGAAAGTCATTTTGTAGACACTTCTATTTTTTTAGATACATTTTTGCATTTTAGCAAGTTGTATATTTTTCAGATTAAAATAATTTTAGCCTTTTTTTTTAGATAAATCATGCATATGTCAGAAAAAACATTTCAAGATAAAGTCACAGCTTTTCGGTGACTGCGAAGGAAATATATTACAGCAATCGGGCTCGGAGTTAAACCGAGCTAATTTCCATTTTGTCTTCTGGTTATCATCATTTTTATTTACCATATTTGTGATAGAATTACACAAAGTCCCAAAAGTCAAAGAAAAAGAAAACAGCTGAGTCCCTCATTGAAGCACTTTATTCAGCATATTTAATCAGACATACAGGATATAAGACTGGAGGAAATAATGGGCTTTTTTTTTGTGAGATTATAAAAATGTGCATTTCTTAAAAATGCCTCCCTGTTTTTGGTATTAATGTAGTTGTTTGTGGGCTGCCAGGATAGCACTAGACTTAAAAGAACATGAACAAAAAAAAACATACATCAAGACATGCCGAGGGTGCAGCCATTTTGATTGACCCTGGTCTAGAGCTTCCACGGGGAGTGAAATTCAGAGGCGGGCAGCGGCGTGCAGTGCGTCGTCTCGAAGTTCCTCATGTGCTTGCGAGCCTTCCGGCACGGGGAAAAAGAGAACACATTATTTTTCATTTCTTGTTCTATTCTTTCCTTTCCTTCCCCCACAGGAGGTGAACGGAAGGAAGGGACGCGTAGCATGAAGCGTAATTGATGGCACGCCTCGCCTTTCATGTTAAATGACTTCAATAAGATGGGGCAGCTGCGGAGGAAATATATTACAGCAGTCGGGCTTGGAGCACAGGTAAGGTGGTTGCCATAGTGACTGAGCGAGAGAGGCGGGGGAAAAAATGTCCTTCTGTTGTAACCATGTGGAACTGTCAACTCGAGATGCAACACTAGACAGACACTTTATTAGGTACACCTGCTCCATTGCAACCACACTGACACCTTGACTTACGGGTTTTTTGCTTCGTGCCGTGAGGCAAAATTTGAGGTATGAGCGAACTTCAGATATGAGTGAAGTAGAAAAAAAAAATGGAGCAATTAACAACTAAAAAGTACATTTTTGCAAATAAAGATGTATATTTGGAGAAAAAGTTTTTTTGTTTTTTTTTAAAGGGATAGTTTGCATAATATTTTTTCGATTTATATAAAAAAAAAGGTAAAATCTTGGGTATTTTTAATTTTTAAAATCATATTTGCAGGAAGAATTACATAGTTTTTCAAGATAAAAACGTATACTTTTGTGAGGAAAAAAAAAAAGTATATTTTCAAGATGTCTTAACTTTAAAGATTTTTATTTTAAGATACAAAGCTCCAAAAAGTTTTTTTTCGGGGAACAGGGTACATTTAAGAGGTACAACAACTAATTGATCATTAATCAACAATTATTTTGATAATTGACACATTAACTAAAAATTGTCCAAATCCTCTGATTTCAGCCTTTTCTGTAGTCCTCCATGAAAGCAGACGGATTATCTTTCTGTTTACTAAAAATAAAACATTTGTGCTTTTATTTTGGAAAACAATGATAATTTTTTTTGCCCAACAAACATTCAAACACAAAATGAGAACGTGCGCAAGGAGCAGAAGCTCACATTGAATTAAAACCCAACCAGACTCCATCCACCTCCTGATGCCCCTTAATGGCACATCGACACACAGATACTAGAGCGTGTGCATGATTTCCTTACCAGGAAAAGAGCCAAGTGTTGTTTCTCTTTGATAATCATGCCCTCACCTGGGCAGACAGATAAAGAGAGTGTCACTGACTGTGGTGATGACGACGACGACGACGACATTCTTACCAACATTCCAGGGAAACTTCGCGTCCGTGTCCATCTCGTACGACTCCAGCACAGATGCGCACCAGTCCTCGTCCACCTGGTAGCTGCTGTACAGGGATGCTGCACACACGCATCGGCCAATACAGTAATCACTCGCTATATCACGGTTCACTTATTGCGGATTCAGTGCGTCGCAGGCTTTTTTTTATTTTTTTTTTATTTGATCAATGTCATGCAGTTATTGTACACACATGCACTCTCTGGTTCAGTTAGAAAGATTGGCTATTTGACTATAATGTGGCAGTAATGACTCACATAAGAACAAATGAGCTCTTTTACTTTGCAGCAAAAAAACAAAAAACTCACTCAGCAATTACAGGTCAACACTCAACTCAACATTTAGTAAGTCACCAATTTGCTTAGGTGAGTCAGTGACTATTACCGGAATGCCACTGTTTAACATTCAACCCACAGTCAGAGCTTCACAAAATTAATTCACAAATACCAACCTAGCCTGAACATATAGCTTATGCACACACACACAAAAATATGGTCAGGAACAAACGCAAGACAAACCTTTAGATTGATTTTCTTCAACTACGGTGCTGTAGTTAAAAAATAGTAGCGCAAAGAATGACTGGAAGCAGCAGGGTTTGCTGGCCCTACTTCCCGTAAAACTTTGCACTGCCTGGAGCACAGTGCCTAATCCTTTAGGCAGGAAATTACCCGTTTACACCATGTCCATGGGTTGTTGTTTTCAAATAAAAGCACAAAAACAATTCTTTGTTGTTCTTAACGTCAACGAAAGTGGGTTGCAACTCTGCAACAATAGGAAACTGCAGGTTCCAGGAAGACAATTGAGAACCACTTTGTTAGAACCGCTTGCATCGCTCTAAAGTATCCCTTATTAACATTGCAATACGGAACTTCAAATTTATATAAATAGCACAATAAATAATTGGGCGCTACTTCGCAGATTTCCTCTATTGTGGAGAGGTTTCTGGAACGTAACCCCCCGCGATACACGAAAACAAACAGTTCTTAAAAGGTCGCATACAAACATATTGAACTTCACAGTTAAATACAATTGAATTGAACCAATAGTGAGAATCACCGAACTAGTTTCATTACCTTCTCCTACTTGAGTCGACGCACCCAGCCAGTGTTGGACCGCATTGACCCCTTCCGTCGTCATTATTTTGGGATACCTGAGCAGCTCACACACATTAGTCGCACATCTAATAAATACATTACTGCATTGGCACCTTGATTTACGAGTTTAATTTGTTGTCAAGCCCGTAACTCAATTTATGTGTACAGCTATTTGCGACCGAGCCATGTCTCGAATAACGAAAATACGCGAGTCATTGACGCCCCCCCCCAAAGGCTTTTAATTGCTTATAAATGCCATAAGATGAAAGCACTACTAATGTCAACATGAAACTCCTCAACTCACTTCAACAAACTTCCTTGAGATGGCGTCAAAGCAATACTGTTATTGCATAGGCTTCTGTATAGGCTTGGTAAATTTGAGAAAATTCTCCTATTTCCTGAGTAAGATCCAGTCCTTAAGATCATTTTTGAGGGTTATCAAATAAGTGAATCATCTCAACACTTTTACTGTAATTGATAAGAACATTCATTAACATTTAATATAGTTTACCATTTCGCAGATCCTGGTGATAAAAAGTGTCACCCCTCGGTTTATCTCTACACTGGGCTGACACTGACAGCACTACTACTGGTACTGGCAAGGTCTGTGATGGGAAGGTTTTTCTTTTTTACAATTCAATAGTAATATAAGGATTTGTTATTCATATCAATTCATCATAATATTTAGGCCTGGTCAACAGGAAAGAGTTATTTGTTGGCTGTTATTCAATGTTGTGTTGGTCATACTATAGAATAATATATTTATTGTGTTTAGTGAATAATGCTGAAGATAAACTTCCTTCCCCCCCCAAACAAATCACATGCTAAATTGCAATCATACTATTTGTAAAAAAACAATTTTTGTATTTTCTCAAATCACTCAGCCCTCGTCCTGATTGATGACAAGGTTTAATTGGGCCTGTATCGTTAAAAGCTTATCGGCTTCCCAGTGACGATGACTGGCCAAGTGTGCCTAAAAGTTTAGCCACATAAACACACGTGATGTTGTGGCTAACTACACACAAGTGTGGCGAGGACATTTTTATACTGTTTAGCCACACTGGCTAAGAGGTTTCATGACCCATTGGCAACCCTGAAACAGTCAAGTGGGCACATTTCACTAGAACTGGACATCTTTCCAAAATTGATGAAAAGATAGAAGAAAACTGGTCACGGAGGCTGCCAAGAGGCCGACAGCAACATTCAAGAAGCTGAAAGGAATTTCTGGCAAGTACTGGCTGCTTAAATGTGACAACAATCTCTCATCGCCTTCGTATGTCTGCTTCAAATAGCGGTTAGTGTCAGCACAAAACCGTCGGTGTTCTGCTAGACAGCAAAAGAATGTCAGGAAAAGCCTATTAGAACATCAGAACTTAATTTGAGGGGACGCTTGACTCGAGTGCCAGCGTATTTGAAGCAAAATATGGACCAAGCGATGGCTCGCAACTTGAAAAACTCTCAAGTTGGGGCACTCGTAAGTCCAGGTACCGCTGTGTATATATCAGTACTGACCTGAACTGAAGCAGCTTGAGCAGGAGGTCATTCCCTCGGTTGGACATGACGTGCACTGGACTCCTGCACGGCACCGATCCACAAGTTAGTAACCAACGCCAAGTGCACTGGCATCTTTGCATTGCCAACAACAGCCCAAAATAGGGTAATTAATCAATATATTCCATTTTATGTATTATTTTACTTAACTATATATTATTTTATCGATTCTTTTATTTTACAAAATAATATTGCAATATTATAGTTTGTTTATTTATTTATTTAAACTAACGCTGACCTTAATGAGGAAAAGTATGACAGAAAATGGATGTCTGGATATTGTGAAGGTTGCAATATTATATTTAAAAAACAAAAAGGATGTGAATAACAACATTTTATTTTAATAATTTATTATAATAATTACAATTGTTACATATTAATATTATACATTAGTATATTTATATGGCCTATTATTTCATTTGAATATTTATAATGATTGAGCAAACAACGAAAATACTGCTATTATTTTACCAGCAATTCTTTTTTTTTTAATTATTTAATATTCTTCATAAAGCAATACAAATATATTTTAAAATATATAGTTTATGACTATTTAAGTGAATTTAAAATGATTATTTAACAAACAAGGATTGTAAACATAGCAACTGTATTCAAATTAATTAATGTAATATTGTAAACATTGCAATACATTATATTGTAAATATATTTTACTATCTGTTCATTTAAGTTTACGCAAATTCAATAAATAAAGAAATATTGCTAACTAAAATTTTAAGACACGATGAATTAGTATTAAAAAATGTAACAAAAACGAAAAAAGTCAGTAAAAAAAAAAAAAGAATTTGCAAGCAGGCAGTATTCCCTGATATCAGAACCCTGAAGAAAGTCACTTCTCGAAAGAGACGCAACAACGACAACCGGGCATGATAGAAGGCAACGTGAAACTCACGCTGTGGTGATGATTTCGTCCCTGGTTCTCCTCACCAGCAGGACGGGTCCCTGGTATCTGACCAGATGCGAAGACACAATGTCACACCAGATGAACAGAAAACGTTCCCCATCTCCATCTGAGGGAAAACTCACTTGAGAAGCTGCTCGGAAACGTTGAGGTTTAGGTACTGTCGCACTGTGTACTGAACCAGCGGCCCTGAGAGAGAAAACACCAATGTGTTAGCATATGCTCATGCTAAAGGAGAACAACAAAAGCCTGCAAGCACTCACTCCAGCTATCAGGCATGACCTTGAGGGCCAACGGGAGTAGGTCATCGAAGGAGGCGTCCAGCACCACCGATTGGATCTCTGGGTATGACATCACCGCCCAACTGGCTACAGAGGGAGGGAGGAGGAATGCATTTGTAGACCGTAAAGTGTTCCCCTGGTATATTGCGGTTCATTGTTTGCAGCCCCACAAGTCGCAAAATTTGTTTTACAGTATATCATGTTAGTTGATGTCCAAGTGCCTGCGTTTTCACCGGTCACAACGTTGCTTGGTTGATTGCTGTTTTTTTTTTGTATACTGTTTTTGGAATGTGAATTGTAAAATTGTAGCCCGGGTGTTCTGAATAAGCCGACGTCGGAAGTGTTGAATCTGTTGAGAAATGTAAATGGCAGTTTTAGAAAGTCCAAAAAGTGAACGGTTTAATAAAAACTCAGCATTCACTGAGTGACCCAACTCATAATGATAAGTCCATGAACTGTATTGCGGTACCTGTGAATCCGCCTATGGACCACGCGTATATGACAATGTCGTTGAGGGTGAAGTGGAGCTTGTGCACGGCAAACTGGATGACCACGTCCATGGCGTTGGCCTCATTCTGCGGAAAGGGCACCCCCTGGAAGAAAAGACAAAAAAATACATCTATTATTTGTACTTTAACAGCAGATAACATCTCTCGATTCATTTCATTCCCTCTGCTGATCCTAGCTACTGAAATGCCAACACCTCGGTGGTGTTTGTTTGGATAAAACAACAGAAGTTTACCGTACTGCCTCCGAAACCCGGATGGTTCCAGCCCAGGACAGAGTAGCCGCCTGCAGAGCGCATCAAACGCAATACGGCTCAATACGGCCCAAAATAGGGATCGTGAATCATTGACGCTTGGGAAGACGAGCGCTCACCCTCCAGTGGGGTGTTCATGCACCCCACCTCATAGAAGCCGGCGTTGCCCTCGCAGCAGACGACCTGTGGGAGGAAGACACGCAAACGTGACTCACCTGGCGCACGCACACGCACTCGCGCTCACCCACACAGATTTACCAGAGTGCGGCCCTTTCCTCCGCCTCCTCCCCTGCGGTCCACAAACATGGTGTCGATCTCGTTGCCGTCGCAGGCCACCAGCTTGTTCCTCTGGCCGTCAAACTGTGAAGAGTATATTTTTCACTTTATTTTAGTTTTATCATTAAGCGGATAGCATCCCTTTATATAATACAAGAGGTGAGGGATTTTGTAAAGAGTAGTTTTTTACATTTTATTTCTTTTATTAGACAGTGATTTGCTTCTCTTCATACTCGTTAAAGTATTTTTTTTTAGTTTTATTATACAGCAGTTTAGTATTTCGCATCATATTTTTACTTTATTAGTTTTATTATACAGTGGTGAAATATTTTACATTTTACTTTATTTTAGTTTTATTATATAGTGGTTAAGTATTGGTTAATTTATCTTGCATCATATTTGTTTTTACTTAATTTAGCTTTATTATACAGTGATAAGTATATGGCAACATTTAATTTTATTACAGAGTGGTAAATTATTTTGCAGCATCTTTTAGTTGCACTATACTGTGGTTAAAAATTGCTTTAAGTATTTTGCATCACATTTTTAACTTCTAGTTTTATATTAAGAGTTTTTTTTTTTTTTCCCCATCATGCTTTGAGGACAGGAATTAGTTATGTTTAAACGTCACTTTCAAATATTACTAATATTATTAGTAATATTACTGATAATGTATTACTATGGTGACAGTTTAAGTCTGGAATAGATCAATTCACTTTTATTCATCGTTTCCCCGTTTGGAAACGAGAACAACTCGGAAGTCAACCAGCGTGACCGTGTTCAACTTTTGTGTGTGCGTTACCTCCTCGATGAGCTTGGCGTTGCCTTGCTGCAGCACGGGCCTCATGGCTTTCTGCAGCAGTCCCACCGAGCCCGGATACAGCATCCTCCTCCCGAACGAGTGCACGATGAGGAAACTGGAATAAAGCCAATGATGACTCGGCGTGTGAAGCGCCGCCACGGTCAAACACGAGCGGCAGCCAGGCCTGCGAAAAGCGAGGGAGTGAAGCTGGAGGAGCAAAACCACCTGATGAGCTGGCACGGCAGAGTGCGGACGGAGCGCAGCGCGGCGTCTGCTCCTCCCCTCGATTTGGCCTCGTGCTTCAGCAGGGAGACGCCGGCCTTAGTCGACTTCCTGTCAAACACAGTTCACGTCGTGAAAACCAAAAATACCGTTTTTGATTACAATTGATGACATAAGCACGTTGTGCACGTGCGTCGGCTCCGTTGAGCTTCACAAATATCTCATTCCTGCCAGTGGTATCAAACTAGTAGGACTGGCAGTGAATGAGTTAAATAAGCGGATCCCCGAGGCAGAGAAAAGTCCTTGATCGTTTTTTTGTAGGACTCAAAAGACTCGAAAAACCTCAAATACTCAATCCAGCCCTGGTGTTTTTTAATAAGGAAAATAGCACTATATAATATCGTACATTATATACCCATATGGTAATAACAATCAATAGTGATGTCACGATACAACTTATTCACTTCCAATACGATCCCAATATTGCAGCCTTGAGTATTGGCCGATACCGATATCGATCCAATATCAGCTTTATATGTACTTTTCCTTATTTTACTATGCAATGTTAGAAACGGCCTCAATCAAGTGATATTACTCAAACGCGGAACAATAGTCAGCAACAGTAGGGATGAGGAAAAACCCATGAGGAAAGACACATTTACTGTTTGGGTTACATAAAGTTTAATCTTCAACGTAACAATATGCTACAATTTAATCAAATTAAGAATTAAATTGGAAAATTCAGAAAAATCTCAATAAAAAACAAATAATATATAAACACATTCTACAATTGAATAGATTAAATAAAATAAATTAGAAGACCATGAAAAATAACCAATGAATACAATAAACCTAACCTAACAAATTATACTTTTAAAGTGCAAAATAACAATTCCATTTCCCTTCTCTTATTTTTTCTGTTATTGCAAGTATATGGTGGGAACAAGCATTCGCTTTCTCCACGTGCAGCAATACGTGCGGCGAGTTTGATGCTAATTTTCGTGAGCTCCTCAAAGGTTTTTTTCATTGTGTGTTACCTTTGCGCTGGCAATTTTTGTGAACAAAAACAAACCAAGTCTGTGATGTATTTGAACATACAATCAGTGTAATTATTTTGTCATGTCTTCTTGTTAGCACCTTAGCAAGCTGCTGTTGTGATCACGTGGGCTCTGCATGCTGTCAGGGCGCTGCTGGATAGAAGTGCTGGATCGGAGCCTGGAATCGACTATTTGCATAAGAGTGGTTATATCGGAGATTTTAGATCCAGTCCAATATAACTCCATAATCGTTTTTTTGCTGATATCGGCCCAATATCTGATATCAAATACTGGATCGAGACACCCCTAATAATTAAATAGAATGCAAGAATGAAAACAGTTTGTGCATCATGAAGTCATTGTGGGGCTCCTCTCTGGAATGCGCACACGCTGGCCACCAGGGGGAGGTGATGTACATATGGATATAAAGACGGTGACAATTGCTCAGTGAGCTACAATAAAATTGGTCATTTTTTTGCGGAGGATAATGAATATGTGACTGAGTATTGTTATATTGTCTATCAACGTGTTGCTACACCATTTATGTTGAAGGGTTAGAACACTCTGACACTGATGCTATTCGTTAGTCCTCTATAGCATTCTGCCTTGTTTGTTGGCATTAAGTTAAGCCTACATTCCTATTGCAAAGCTATGTGGTTATAACACACACGCAGCGTGTAATTCTCTGTTGTAATGTTTAGTTTGACTGTAAACTTCAACTGGGAGTAACAAACAGCTCGAAGCCTCTTTTCTGAAGAATTGTTCACTATGAGAGAAATTGCAGCTCGCTGTGAAGTGAGCCGAATTGAATTCACTGCCACCACATAACAGTCGTATTGAGAAAAAGAAAAAGAAAAAATGCTCGCAAGAGAGCAATAAGGTTTTAAAGGATTATGATGTAAAGTGAGTTTGAAATGATTATGTGGTTCGGGACACCATTTTATGTTTTTTTTGATGGTTTAAACTACAGTGGTACCTTGACTTACGAATGACCCGACATCCGAGTTTTCGAGTTACCAATTGACGCTTGTCATTTTTCGCTTTGTGCTTGTGCGGGCCAAAAAAAATCAGCTACAAGTGAGCTTCGGATACGCCGCGGGGAAAAAAAATAGAGCAATTAAGGTTCTGTAATGCTCTACCATGTTCAGCTGTTTGCTCAGCGGGACAAACAAGTCTACCATTGTGCCCACCATAACATCCATTAAAAAACAAACAAAACAAAAAAAAACATTCTGAAATTGTTTCGACTCATGATCACACAAAGTAACGAATCAGCCACCAGTGGCAGTAAAATACCCCGTTAATTTAATATACATATGATGACGGTGAAATAACAATAAAATCTTACGGATTGCTGACTTCGGTCCAGCTGAAATCTGCAGGCCAGTGAGAGAAGTCAAAGTTGAAGCATCTCAATTTCTTCTACGAGAAACGCAAACAAGAACGTGAGTCACTTTTCTTCTCAATCCCTTCACCAAACCTCGGCTGAAAATGACACGAGCTCACCTTGTTGTCTGGCGAGGGATTCTTCTTCGCCTCCTCCAAAATGGAAATAAACTCAAGATACTGAGTGTTCTTCCATCTTCCCCAGCCTCATGGGAAGAAAAGAAAAACAGTAAGTTTCAAAGTGTGTGTGCTTGCAGATGATTCACTGTTAGTTCAGTATATTCTATTCTGTTTTATAAAGTACAATACTATAGAGTTCTAGTTTACTGATTTAAAAAAGGGGTTTGCTTTTGTGGGGGGGCTGGAATTGATGAATAGCTTTTACATTCATTACAATAGGGAAAGATGATTTGGCATACGACTGTCAGGGCTTGAGACCTCGACCAAATTGGTTGCATATGCAACCTTTTATAATTGTTTTTACAGCTAGTGCGATTAAAAATGTAATCTTGTCACATTTGCACGTTTTAATGGTTGAAAGTCGCCTTATTCCCACTGCATTCTCCTCCTGCACGAAAGAGAGGGAGAGAGCGAGAGACCGCTGTGTCAATCATTGTTATGAATTCCATTTGAGGGCAAACCAGTCCGCTGCAATATAATTGACTGCTTCTTCCAGATAGAACACGCTATTACCCACAGCATCTTTGCATACACGCACCCCATATATGCGCGTCACAGACGGGCCAGTACGCTGTCTTGGCTGGCTAGTGGCCACCACTTACCTATATTGATGCTGGCCCACTACATATTCATTCTAAATGACAAGCGTGAGCTGTCAACTCATCTGGACTACTAATGAGCAAGATAGCTAACTCGCACCTACCTTGTAAGTCCGGTAAGCCAGTAAACGCCTCCCAATTCAAGTCACCTACAGCTTTTCTTTTTACACATAACATTTTCAATCAATTATCATTATAAAACCAAAAGTTGTTTCCCCAAGTAACGGCATGTATGATCATCTTAAAATTGCAAGAGTGTGTGTGTATGGGGGGGTTATGAAGCTAGCAAAGCGAACAAATCTCTATCTGTCTGTCTGTCTAAACCCTGTTTACAGCATTGCCATATGAAGATACTGTATGTGCATAGTTAAAAAGCCCAGACTCATTTAAAGAGGATTGTATAGGAAAAAATACCATCATTGAAAATCATGCAATCACTGCAGTAGTAATGTTTTATCCAAGTTCTGCTTGGGCTTATGACTTTAAATAAATAAATTGGCTTGTTTTGCTAGTAAATAATTTGCAAAATAGTGTAAATAATCATAAACAATACTTTTATATAGTGGTGGTACACTTATGCAATCATTTTTAAATGTACTTAATCATATGTTGTGGTAATGCTCAAAATGAAGTGGTTTCCCCAGGGGAAGGGTTAGGAGCCCTCATTATAAGAAATGTCCCCTCTGAGTCATACAAACGATCATCCATCCATCCATTTTCTTTACCGCTTAACCTCACTAGGGTCGCGGGCTGCTGGAGCCTATCCCAGCTATCTTCAGGCGGGAGGCGGGGTACACCCTGAACCGGTCGCCAGCCAATAGAAACAAACAACCATTCGCGCACACATTCACTCATTTGTTGCGGTCAAACTTCTTGTTCACAGTAACATATTTTGCAAATATCATATCTCGAGTCACTGTCAGTCGAAACTATGGTATGCCATGGTCATGCTGTATGTCCTCAAAAAATCGTGAAACCAAATCATTCTTGCCAGTGAGGTATTGCGGTACTTATGGAACATTTCTATATCGTGCAACTCTACCCCAGTGCCTACTGTTTGCAAACATGAGGAAAAGGTCTATCGGCATCGGCGTTGTACATTTGTGTGGCCTCACCTCGGAGACAGGCCACTCCGAAAAGACACAGCAGCGTCGTCGCCACGTACTGACTCATTGCCGGCAACTTACTGCTGCATAAGTAACCTAAAACACACACACGACAAGCATCAATCGATATCACCAGCAATTCATTCAGTGATTCTGTCAATGAGTTTATGTATCTGGTTCTCTTGCGATGCAGCTACTAACAGCCCGTGTAGTCTACTTTGTCTTTACAATTTGTCTGTATTCCTTAACATCATTGTGAGTGAGGTGAGATTAATTACATAGCGTTTGCGTAAAGTGCTAGTGGGCATATTTGTTTGCCGCCATTTGGTGGCATCTGTATACAATTATAAACCCGTTTTAGGGGTTACGTCAATTATTCACAGACTTTTGTGGCTTGGTACCGATCAGCTGCAATTAGTGGGGGTTCACTTGTGTTTAGGGACTCACCTCGAAGGCATCTTGACTACACGTTATTGTATATTAAGGCCTACCATTAACAATGGACAAATTATTTTTACACTTTTTAGTGACAGTTTAGAATATTAAAATGTTACTTTAAAACATTGCCTATACACTTAATAAAGGGTTAAGGGTGGCCACAGTTTGACCCTGAAACTGAACTTTGCTTTTTCCATTAATTTGGGAAATTCAAATACCGTACATACAAGATAAATGTATGTAACTTCTAGAACACGTGTTTTTTTCCCTTACCTTTTCCATACAAATAGCTTAGCAGGAGAGGAGAGCTGCAGTAGGACAGATACCACAGAGCTGAAGCCTTGAGAAACGACATATAAATGCATAAATCATCATAATCTTTTACCACCATCACCTTCATCACATTACCACAGAGTATTAGGGCCGTGCCGGAAAAATGTATCAATTACACTATGAGATTAGTCATAATTTTATGAGAAAAAAATAATAACAATAACACTTTAACTTTGTATTTGAGGTAAAAAGAGTTAAAATTAAAAATTTTAAACTCGTAACTTTATGAATTACATTTTTTTTTTTTTTTTTAATAAACCACTAACTTCTTTCTCGAAAACAGACAACTTTATTCCTGCAATATTAAGACCAGTGGTTCTTAATCTTGTTGGAGGTACGGAACCCCGGCAGTTTCAGAGAGTTCACTGAACCCTTCCAAATTAGAAAAATAATAAATATAAATAAATAATAATGATATATTATACTAATCACATTATATAAATAAATAATAAATTGTTTATTTCAAACTCAAAACAGTTAAATATTTTATTGTCTGGGTAGATTCTCAGTCATCCAGATCATGCACAAAATGAACCACACATCAGTTGCACACAAAATCGTGTGTGTTAAAAGAACAAAACCAACCAAACTTGATTTTCACTCACACACAAAAAAAAATTCAAATCAATGAAAATTTACTGTAAGTGAATGTGAATTTTGCTGTTGTATATGAATTCCTCTGAATTCCGATTCACTGTTCATACTGACAGTAACAAATGGCTTCCGAATCAGAATCAAATCGTTACTCCTTGTACTATTCCAAAATAATAGTCAAACAAATGAAAAATTCAATTTGATTATTGGAAAACTACCTATTGAACCAGAAAAAAGAGGATGGTTTGGCTCTCGCTTCCTCCCTCCAAATTTTTTTCTTTTTAGTTTAAAATGGCTAACATTAACCGGGATCACTTGGCTAAAGGTAGACCCAAGGTTGGTTTTGCGCCTGTTGGTGCCTGGAAGTAGCTGCCTCCCTTCTAGCTAGCCGGCAGGCTACCTAGCTTTTTGGCTACCTATCTGCCATGCTGTCCTGGATCAACTGTATCCCATTCATTTTAATTGAGAGAATCTGCAACTTTAATCTTGAAAGTATTCAACTTTATTTTCATTAAATTATGACTTTCAGCTTGTTGTGTCATCTTTTTTTCAGGGTGCCCTGTATACTCCATTACAAATCATTGCCTCTGACAAAACACTGAATACTAACCCAACTGAGAATGCTGTCCGTGTATTTCTCCAAACTCCCTGGCTGGTAGTTCCATCCCTGTCCAAATGTAAGAAATAGGTTACAATGTTGTTTGATAGAGATGAAAAACTCAAGGTGATAGAGCCTTGCAGTCTGTTGCCCCCAAAATGTGGAATGCACTTCATTTTAAGATAAGAGCTGCCTCTTTAATTGACATTTTTAAAAAATAGTTAAAAACACATTTGCATAAGCGGGGATTGTTTATTACTTAGATCATGTTATTCTGTATTTAATAAACGTATGACTGTGTATTTTAACTATAAGAAACATTCTTTTAAATCATCTCGCTAAATACTGCTACATAAAAAAGTGCACTTACTGTACCGTGGTACTTAACATAACACCAGTCATGATCAATTCAAATGAATAAATGAATGATTCAGTACTGCACTTTACATTATGCTAACGTTAGCATTAATGGTGGTTGTCATTGAGAACTCTGAGCGAATCTACGGTTGATTAAGCGTTGAAGAACAGTAAAACATCACAATGAATGTACGCATATTCCTTTAGGTCTTTCATTTCATTTATTATTTTAATGTTAAGCCACAAGCGCTCATAAACACTTGACACTTCCGGATGAAGCCCCCCGAAGCTACATGCACAGCTAACAGCCACCAAACCGACTCTTTATGGATCCAGCCGCGTCGAAATGAACGAGAAAAGATGTACATGCGCCTACCACCAAGTCGTCCATCGGGCCAAAACGGGAGCGGGTGGCGGTGAATTCTTTGCAGATGAGGACCGAAAACACAACGAAGCCACATCCAGCCGGCCATACTTCCTGGACAAGGACGGAAGCCTAAAGGGATGAAGGCGGCTTGCGATGGACGAAACTCCCCAAACGCGAATTCGTTCAATATTTTGCTTTAATTAGAGATGAAACTTAAAAGATGCAGCTTTTCCATACCATAACATTGTCACGCAGTACAAAACACAGACAGTTTCTAAACTTAAATTCACATGTTGTACAAAATAGACTTTTAATTGGTTTCGTGTCATGCTAGCCAGTGGCTTCGTTAGGCCTAAAAACTTCAACGCAAACTGCGACTTGATCCCTTATTTTAGTTTCTTATTATTTATTTATTTTTTTAATTTTGCTACTGTGTTTTGTTTTTGTTTTTAAATTATGCTGACTTCATTTATCTTGTGTTTTATGTTACATTTTTATTCATGAGCTACTTTTTCTTTTGCCGTTGTTTTAAAAGTGCTCAATAATAATAAGACACTGATTTTGCATAACAACCGCCCCGACACTGAGTTTCCTCAGGTTGGCATGAGCATCTGGGCATGAGTTGTGGCCTACAGCAGCAGCTTCTTGTGAGTGTTCTCATTTTGTATTTGTATGTTTGACTTTTAGTTCAATAAACGGCTGAAATTTCTCCTTGCCACATGCGAGGGCATTACAGTGCCGAAATTGCTCCATTTTTTTCACTTCACTCGAGTGGCGTTATATCTAAAGCTCACTCGTAACTCAAAATTTGTCTCTCAACACAAAGAAAACATCAACCAAGCGACGTCTTGTCACTCTAAAAACTTAAGTTGGGGTTGTACCACAATTAGAGTGGGCGAGCCCCTAAAAAAGTGGAAGGTCTTGTGGAATTCTTGATCCTTAGGGTATTTTGACACAAAAAAAAAGGTGTCACATACATACAAACATATGTTTAGACATGGGAACTATTTCAAATAGTGGAAAAACATCCAGTTAACATCCAGTATATAATATATCCTGCTTAAATGAACCACTCTTTTAACACTGCATTTTTTTATTTCCTTAATGACATACAAACAAATAAGCATCCTTCTTGAGACCATTTTCACACTTGAGTGCCATTTCCAAGTCTATTCAAGAGCCAATTATACATCCAATTGCTGTGCTCCTCATAAAAGCCCCCCGCTGCAGCACACAGGCGAGCTGTGACAGCAACATGAGGTCGATACGTGCATGTAAGTGATCACTTCTGGCATTAAAAAGACTCACTCAACACACACACACACACAAAGGGTATTATTCATCTTTCAACACACACAAACACACACGTTGAGACAGCCCACGCAACTCAAACAACAACACAGGCGGCGGAGCGTTGCCTGTCAGCGCGTGACGCGATGTCGTGCCACGGTGTCGCAGTGATGTGCAGGCTGTGTAAAGAAAATGCCAGGAAGCCGCCACACACGCTCATACAACATACAAAGACACCCAGACACACACACACACACCCAGACACACACACACACACACACACACACACAGGTGATGTAATGCTTCTGTGTGCTTAGCACTCCAGTTCCTTGTAGACATCATCTTGTCTTGGCTTTAAATCCTGGAAGACAAAAAACGTGGGGAAGGGATGCCATTATAAAAACTTTGATTAACTGTAGCGACAATGTTTTAGGCAGAAGTGGCAAAGTACTCACACGCTACTTAAGTAGAAGTACAGATACTTGTGTACAAAAGGTACTTCATTTGATTGTAAGTCAAAGCATAAAAGTACAAACTGAAATGCACTTAAAGCTGAATCCACAACTGTTTATTTATTTATTTATTTTTTAAATATAGATTTTCACTGCGATTGGCTGGCAACCAGTTCAGGCTTCAAACCACTGCAGTATAGTGCCACTGGTGAGGAGGACAGAGATAGGGGGACTTGAGTCAAAGGACTTGACTCGAGTTGACTCGGGTTGCCAGTTTTATGACTTGCGACTTGCTTGCCAAATTCTTAAGAAAGACTTTAGACTTGGAAGCCAAGAGACTTGACTTTGACTTGAACTACATGACTTGACAAGTCATCCCGTTTTAAAAAAAGAAACGTTTTTTTTTGGGGGGGGGGGGTCATTCATGCCAAACTGGCCACACAGTCTGCATTGTTGCGCACTCGCCAGTTTGACGTAGACACCTGCATGAGCAATGATGGAAGGAGCTCAAAAGATAATAAAATTTGGATTAAATGATTATGTTGTCGATGAAGTAAAAAGATGATGGTAACCTGCATGGTTTGCAACTTGCACATTAATGACAAAACAACAACCACGTCAAACTTTGTCCGTCACTACAAAACTCACAAAGACAGGTAAGCTAACAGTTTCGCTAGCTGGTCAAGCATTACGTTTCATAGGCTGTTTTGGGACAATTAAAAGTAAAAAGGTTGTTGTGGACGTTTTAGTAAAGCTAAGTAACGTGACTAGGGCTGGGATGGTTTATGATAATTGTCGGAACCTTTCGTTTCGGTTCATAGGCATGCAAAACCTTTTTTTTTTAATTCTTATTATTTCTCTCTCTCTCATTTACTAATCAGGTAAGCACTCTAGAGCAGAAAGTAACGCCTAAAATATAATGCCAAGCACTGAAGGCAGATGAAGTGAAGCGGTGTTGCTAGCGGTCAGTTGTGGAGATTTAAAAAAAAAAAAAAAAAAAAAGCGTGGAGACGTTTGGGGGCATAACGAAAGAGTTGACACTAGAAGATGCTAGGTGCGTTATACGTCTGCTGCATCGGACCACATTGCATTACGATCATGGTGATTTAAAAAAAAAAAAAAAAAAAAAAAAAAAAAGTCATTGACAAAAATGTGTTCCACCATTAGTAGATATAGTACAAATGGGGAGTAGCTAGATGTGAATATAATTTTCATATTACTAAATGGGTTTCTCAAAATGTCACCATTAAAATGTCATCTGTTGTGTCGGCTCTGTAATGAAGCTTTCTGCACTATGTTTTTAAAATTGAGAGCACATTATATGAAACAAAACCTTTAATCATGCCAATTGCCCAGAGTCTTCTAAATGAGATTCATTCTGAACATAGCCACATCCCTCGTTATGAGAGTATGTCCACACATAAGCAACCACATTATCTCTGTTTGTTTTTACTTATCATGAAAAGATTTCAATTTTTTTCCCTAAATGAGTTGTACAGTTTATATGTCAAATTAAAGGTGAAAAAAGTTATGAAAATGGTTTTTATATATAGCTTTCGTTTAATGGTGTTCTCTTAAGAACCGTAGGAGTTACAAGGCTATCACAACAAAGTAAACAGCATAGTTTGTTCAGAAATAAAGTTGAGTTAAATTGAGTTTGAAATACAACTTTAAAGAAATTCAGTGCAATAAATTCAATCAATCATAATCTCAGTTGCTGTTCATTTAATCTTTCTAAGGTTTGAATATTTTTTTTAGTGCTGTGATTTGTGAAAACATTTTCTTACCACTCCAGTATATGTTTGGACTGGAGCAAGATTTTACGACTTTGATTTGCAACTTGCTTAAACCGAGTAATGACTTGACTCGACGTGCTTGAAATTTAGTGGCGACTCGACTTTTGACTTGCTTGATTTTTTTGAAGGTTATGACTTTGACACTTGCGTGTGACTTGGACATATGTGACTTGCTCCCACCTCTGGAGGAGGACTTACTTGATGTCAGATTTTAATTTATTTTGCCTTAAGTCGGTGGCTGGTATCGGCTGCCTTCATGAGTACCCGATACCTTGAAATAAGGCTGGTAGCTCTATATTGCAGATTTTCACCTATTACGGGTGGGTCTTGAATGTATTCCCCGCCATATATCATAACTTACCATATAGACCGAACCTGGCGGAAGAGCCTGTCGGAGAGTAGAGCAAAACAACTTTAATGAGCAACAAGCGAGGGAGGCTGGGAAGTATCTAGTATAGGAAAAAAGGAATAAATAAAAAAAATGGAGGCGAGGCAATAAGAAAAAAAAAGAGACGAGAGGACAATTCATCAGGTGGGAAAATGCCTAACTTTTATCACCTGTCTGACATCTTCGGGATTCTCGTAGATGTTCTCCGTCTCGCCTGAATGGACGGACAAAGACTGCTCAATACCTGTACACATACACACGCATGCACACACACACACACACACACACACACACACACGCACACAAACACACGCACATAGGAGGAGATAGGGTCAGATTCATTACAACCCCAGAGGATGTTCCGGGCCGCATCCGTCACAGGAAAAAAAAAAAAAAATGGCAATAGCTTCACCTCGCAGGGAGATGCGCTTCTGTCGCCATAACAACACAGCCATGCTGGCGGCAACCAGGGGCACCAGAAGTAATAAAACCAGAAGAAGGAGGTGGTGGAAAGAAGAGTGCGGCGAGGGTGTAGGGACGCTCACTGCCAGTGAAAGAAAAATGAGAGAAAAACTTCAATTTCTTGGAGTTGACAAGTTCCTCTGCAAATCACAAAGGGGCGGGGATGTAGTGTGAGACGAGCATTTTTGAACTCTATATAAAAGACCCTGAGTCCCCATCCGCCCTCCAGGCACGTTACATGTATTTTCATCATGCAGCTGTCAGTCACGCGCACAGTGGGCGCACTGGAGGAAAAAAGTGCTGTCAGACATGGATCTGACATACACACACACACACACACACACACACACACAGAAAAACACCCACATACACTCTTGGAGATGTCAACATAAATAATCAACACTATCAAAGAGTTAGCATCACGGCAAACTTTAGCCAGGCCTTCCCTTTACTCCAGTTAAACCTGCAGTATGTAACTGCCGCACCACTAAACATAGTATTTTGCATTTCTGTAGCAGAAAACAATCATACTAATATAATAATAATAATAATAATAATAATAATTACTGTGTAAAAAAAAAAACAATAGTAATAATAGCCATGAACGAACAAAACCTCTTTTTGAGGACCCTTAGCCGCCCAACAAAGTGTATGATGTTAAATATATGCATCGAACAATGCATGCACGAAAGCAGCAATAATAGGGATTGACTCAATCTGTCTGCATTGTACTGCCTGGGATATTTCTGTCTGATATCTTCATCACAAATGCAGACATGCTTTGATGATAAATAAAACAATAAATGTCATCTGCCGCGACTTCTGAGGAATCCATCTTTTTTTCCCCACTGGCTGTCCTTCAAAACAGAACAAAAATGTTGTTGAATGTTGCAGAATCATCGCATACAAACAAGGATCCTCCTTCGTCATATCGAGCGACAGTTTATGTTGTTGTAAGACTGAATTCCAGCCTCGGGGGCGACAGAACTTACAGGTACATATTACAGCTTTAATGGGAAGTTATGAAATACAGTAATGTGTTGAGATACTGTATGAGTGACCTGACTTATGAGCTTCTTGAGATATGAGCTGTCGTTTGGCCAATTTTTTGCTTTGACTAGTGAGCACAAACTGGAGATAAAAGAGCTATACGATGCCAGAGAACTTGACATAACTCACTTCACACCCAGCAGTAGTTTGGCAGATAGCAAAGACCTATTTAAAAAATAGGTTTCAAGTTGCTTAATGCCACTCCCAGTAGAGATGTACTATCAAATGAAACATAAAACAAAGAGAATTATACATTTGTGTATTTAAAAAAAAATAATTTTTGCCTTAAGAATATCCCGACTAAATTAATGCTAACATATAATGAAAAACACAGCTGACAGGCTGAAACGGAATGAATTAAACTGAAGTTAAACTTAAACTTTTACATGAGAAATATTTTATTACTATTTCTACCTCTGGATTTTTATATATATGTATGTATATTGAAACAATGTACGACTGGTTAGAACGCTCTAACCAGTCGTACATTGCCTCACAGTTCTGAGGACCGGGGTTCGATCCCCGGTCCCGCCTGTGTGGAGTTTGCATGTTCTCCCCGTGCCTGCGTGGGTTTTCTCCGGGCACTCCGGTTTCCTCCCACATCCCAAAAAAATGCATGTAGTTTGATTGAAGACTCTAAATTGCCCGTAGGTGTGAATGTGAGTGCGAATGGTTGTTTGTTTCTATGTGCCCTGCGATTGGCTGGCGACCAGTTCAGGGCGTACCCCGCCTCTCGCCCGAAGATAGCTGGGATAGGCTCCAGCACGTCCTAGTGAGGAGAAGCGGAACAGAAAATGGATGGATGGATGGATATATATATATATATATATATATATATATATATATATACTATATATACTTCAATACAATTTATACATAATTAAGGTCATGAATACGTAATTCATGCAGCAGGTCAGTTACTTGGCACAAGTGTGGCCCACTCAAGGGCTTCTGACAGATTTTGTTTGTAGAAGAAGTGACCCGCCTGCGCCACCTTCGCCTTCGGTGTCACGGCCATTAGCCGCCCCTCAAAGCCATCAGTCATCACGTGTGCCGCGTGAGCTCTAATTGATGGGCGAGTATGTGCCGGGGCGTTGCTAATGGAATGTGGTGGTGACCCGCACTGTTCCCCATGCCAGATTTTACACATGAATTATGGTTAGTAAGTGCAGAGTGAAGTCAAGCATAAAGGCTTTATCTGTTTCTCTCTCTTTACCCCCTCATCTTCTCATCTTTTCTTTACCTCCATCGACACTTCATCTCACTGTTTCCATCTCAAATGAGGAGGCGGCGGGATGGGGGTTAGGGGTGGGAGTGGGGTGGGGGGGGGGGGAGTTATATCGTGCAAATGAGGTGGGTGGCACACCAAAAGAAGTTCTACTTCACACAAACTTAAACCATATGGTTTCCAAGGGAAATTATGCACATGGATTAAAAAAACAACAGTTGCAGGAAAAACATAATCTATAATGCTGTTGAAAAAAAAGTGTTGTTTTCTGCAACAAGAATACCATTATTTTATTTAGAGGATTAACTGCAACATTGAAAGCCCTTGTACTGCGGTTGTACAATTTTGATTCCAACCGACATCCAGTTTCCACAGCTGATTTAGGGCGAGAGGCAACGTAAACCCTGGCCTGGTCGGCAGGACACATCCATCCATCCATCCATCCATCCATTTTCTGAGCCGCTTCTCCTCACACGGGTCGCGGGCGTGCTGGAGCCTATCCCAGCTGTCATCGGGCAGGAGGCGGGGTACACCCTGAACTGGTTGCCAGCCAATCGCAGGGTACATAGAAACAAACAACCATCCGCACTCACATTCACACCTACGGGCAATTTAGAGTCTCCAATTAATGCATGTTTTTGGGATGTGGGAGGAAATCGGAGTGCCCGGAGAAAACCCACGCAGGCACGGGGAGAACATGCAAACTCCACACAGGCGGGGCCCCGCGGGGATTGAACCCGGGTCCTCAGAACTGTGAGGCTGACGCTCTAACCAGTCGTCCACCGTGCCGCCTGGCAGGACACAGAAAGACAAATAACCCTTCATACTCACATTCACACTTCGAATTTCTATGCTGGTCGAAACACTCAAAAGCACTGGCCTACAGTCAGAACCTAAATTCTATTGTTCCGATACATTTGCTCAATTTATTTCTAACAGTCTATTCTCTTCGTTTCCTAGTGTCACTTGGCTCTGGTACATGTTTTTTTGACCAATTACATTTCACTCTCTGTTTGTTGCCAGGTCAATGTAATCCGCCCAGGCCTTTCAGAATCAGTAGTACAGGCCCATGTAACTCAAACTCTATTAGCAATGGGACTGTTCTGCTTCCAATCAGATTTAAAATTCATCCTCACAGGCCCACCTCACTTGTAGTTGATGATGTCAGCATTTTTCCATTATCTGATTGGTTGGTCAGAGCAAAATTTGTTACAGCTAATATGGACTAACAAATCACATTTGCATTGATCTGCATATATTATTATTATTAATTTAATAATTAACATCTATAGTGACCCCTCCTTCAGCTGTCACCTTATCGTGGTGGACGGGTTTGTGTGTCCCAATGATCCTAGGCGCGAAGTTGTCTGGCGTTTATGCCCCTGGCAGGGTCACCCATGGCAAACAGGTCCTATGGACCATGTTCCACGCCTCCATTGCCGAGGCGGCCGACCGGAGCTGTGGCCGTAAGGTAGTTGGTGCCTGTCGTGGCTGCATCCCCGAACCCGTGGTGTAGACCAATGGTGACGGATGCCGTCAAGCTGAAGAAGGAGTCCTATCGGGCCTTTTTGGCCTGTGGGACTCCTGAGGCAGCTGATGGGTACCGGCTGGCCAAGCGGTGGACATGGGTGGTGTACGGTGAGGCCATAGAGAACGACTTCCAGACGGCTTCAAGGAAATTCGTCTCAGGAGGGGGAAGCAGTGCACCATCAACACTGTGTATAGTGGGGATGGGGCAATGCTGACCTCGACTCGGGACATTCTGAGTCGGTGGGGAGAATACTTCGAAGACCTCCACAATTCCACCAACATTCTTCCCCACGAGGAAGCAGAGTCTGGCGTCTCTGAGGGGGCCTCTCCTGTCTCTGGGGTTGAGGTCACTGAGGTGGTTAAAAAGCTCAGAGAAGGGGCTCTGGAAGGGGCTCAGAGTAGAGCCGCTGCTCCTGCACATTGAGAGGAGCCAGATGAGGTGGTTCGGGCATCTGATTAGGATGCCTCCTGGACGCCTCCCTGGTGAGACGTTCCTGGCATGTCCCACCGGGAGGAGACCCCGGGGACGACCCACGACACGCTGGAGAGACTATGTCTCCCGGCTGGCCCGAGAATGCCTTGGGATCTCCCCGGAAGAGCTGGATGAAGTGGCTAGGGAGAGAGAAATCTGGGCTTTCCTGCGAAAGCTACTGCCCCCGCGACCCGACCTTGGATAAACGGAAGAAAATGGATGGAAGATGTTTATTTTTACTTCCCCTCTTGAAAATAATGTTTTCAACTGAGTTGTACAGGTTATATGTCACATTACATTAATGGTGCAAAACAGCCTTGAAATGATTTATCTTGGTCTCACCTTTTTATATCACAAAAATGTGACCTTTAAACACAGGTGTGAAGGTTTTTAACATCCACTGTATCTACAAGAAGTTTTCGCCTTATCCTCCTAACAAACAAACAAAATCCTTTTGGCGGATGTAATAAAAAAAAAAAAAAATTCCCATAAAAGCCATAAAAATCTCACCGTTATCCCGCCCTCCATCTCTGGATGTCTCCCTTCCGAAAAGACTAAGCATTGCGCTTCCTCGTCTTCATCGCACTCTGTGAGTGTCCATTACTCCCATAGCTGCAGTAGTGGCGCCGTGCATTATGATGAGCCCTGGGCCCTGTGGTCCAAGTGATGCATTGGACTTATCTCCACCAGGCGGGATCCGTTTACCTGTCACATCCTTCTGCTCTCCACCACCAACACAATAAGCCTGAATTATTTAGTTATTGTTGGAGGATGTGTCCTCCTGTTTTGTCTCCTAATATTCGTGTATCAGCTAAGGCAAGCGTGATAAGAAAAACGCTGACCTTTATGTCTCATGAAAGAGGACGTTAAGCGTTTTGAATATTTGAGATTTTTATGGGAAAAAGGGCGCGTTAGCGGGGATAGAAAATGAGAATCCTGGGAAGCTGTTTTGATCACTGTTAGTTATTTAGTTTTCCTTAAAACCTTGTAGAGGTGTGGCGCATGTGCCAAGGGAGATCCCGTTTCATTCTATTCCAGGATACTTGTCTGACTTGTTCATCCATCCATCCATCCATCTTCTGTACCACTTTATCCTCACAAGGGTCGCGGGCGTGCTGGAGCCTATCCCAGCCATCTTCGGGCAAGACACAGGGTACACAGTGAACCGGTCGCCAGGAAATCGCAGGGCACATATAAACAAACAACAATTCACACTCACATTCACACCTAAGGGCAATTTATTTGTTCATATATAGAAGAAATTGTTGCACAGTATTCCGCTGCTATAACGCAGTTCATCCTTCATGCCCCTACTACTGTATATCGCTGTTTTTCAAGGGTTTTTACAGTGAACTTTCTGTAACGCCCTCGCATGTCGGAAAGGAGGACCCCAGTTGTCAATGCACTTTTCCATTTTTAGAATGCTGAGTGAACAGTATAATACATAATAAACAAAGAACAATCACAAAAAGATCACAAAAAAACACAGAAAGTACAATGGTCAACACCACATTTTTCCTCTAAGCCACCAGTGATACGCTTGGGCGGTTGGTGGCATCACCGAAAAGCCGATCAACTGATCAACGAAAGAATACAAAAAGTAGAAGTAAAAAAAAGCCAAAGAAAAATCACAAAAAGTCACAGAAAGTATTATAGTCAACATCATATTTTTCCTTCCAGCCATCAACGATACCATTTTGTGGGGGCATCTCAAAAAAGCCAAAGTCACACAAACAAAAATCACAAAAGTCCACAGAAAAGTTTATGGTTGACACTACAATTTTCCTTTTAACTTAATAAGAAATCTTAAAAAGAACTGAAAAATTATACCTTGTTGCTTGACGGCGTACGTGGCGCTGATAGTCTGGCCGTTTTTTAGCTGTAAGGTGCACGTGTAGTTGCCGGCCCTATCTGAGGTGACGGGCAACGTCAGAGCGGTTGTGACGCTGCCGGGCCCGCTGCTCGTCATCCAGAGTCGCTGACTCTTATTCTGGAATTCCCACGTGGCATCTCGGACCTGGGAAACCTCGCTGTACAGGCACTCCAGCTGAAGCTTGGAATCCGCACGCCGACCCATCACTGCATGGCCGCAAAGGAGAGAAAAAGGCAAAGGTGGAATTGAACAAGAGGCGGGCAGCACAATAAACTAGTGGTTGGCACGTCTGTCTCACAGTCAAAAGGTTCTGGGTTTGGACCTCGAGTGTGCAAGTTTTCCCCGTGCCTGCGTGGATTATCACCAGGTACTCTGAGCTTTCAAAAACATGTATATTGTGTCTATGTACATGCATGTGCCTTTACGAGGTGGAGCCTGGTACATTATGGGCACAGTTATTACATTTGGATGGAATTTATTTATTTATTTTTATCAGGCCAGTAATGTAATAATCAGCCAATAACATAATAAGTTATTATAGTATTGGCTAAAACTTATTACAGTATAGGTTCAGGACTTTTAATATGTTATTGGCTAGTTATTACATTATGGGTCTCTTACATTATAAAAAGGGTAAACCATGCATGTTTTTGGGATGTGGGAGGAAACCGGAGTGCCCGGAGAAAACCCACGCAGGCACGGGGAGAACATACAAACTCCACACAGGCGGGGCCGGGATTTGAACCCCGGTCCTCAGAATTGTGAGGCAGACGGTCTAACCAGTCGCTCACCGTGCCGCCAGAGCCAGCTATATTTCTACTAATTGGTTTTTTTCTTTTCTATGCCCTCGGGGTTGAACTTTACATAGTCAATTATAATATGATGATTGTCGAATTGAAGCTGTTTAAAAGATGTGGTAATTTATCATTTTTCAACACAGCAGTCCCCAACCCTGTGTGCGCCACAGACCAGTTTAATGTTAAGGCTTAGGCAACAAAGAAACAAATAAAAACAAACGATTAAAACGATTATTCATTACGCTGAATATCGTTGTATTTAGTGGGAGCCCCACCCATTTTTTTTCTCTTCACCGAGACAGTCAGTCTCATTTTTGCGTGATGTGAAGCGTAACATTGTAGCCATGCTCCCAAAAATTAAGCATTTCTCTGTTTCACTGTTTCTAGTTCACTTGCACTTTTATTGTATTTGAGGATAGACTGTCATTTTTTTTTTTTTTACATTTTGGCGATGAAGATATAGCTTCACTTTACACTTCTGGTATGAATCTTTTAAGACTAGCGGCGATCGGAATGGCCGAAGCTAGCGAGGCTAATGGCTATTCTTACCCACAACAATCTTATTTTATTCTCGGACCCAAGGGAACGTATGCAGACTGTGTCGCCTAGTTGGCCGGCGATTTCGCTGCTCCACAGAGCGTTAGAGCTGTTATAGTATAGCAATAGTAGCTGACGGGCGAGTCGAAAGTTCACTGAAAGTTCGCGTGATTACCGATTCGTCGACATCAAGCTTTAAACGTCGATACAGAGCAGTAAAATCGACTTGTCACCTAGTTGAATTATCGGTTCAATCTCTACTATGCTGGTCCGTCAAAATTAAGTGGTGCCTTGAAATATGAGTTTAAATCTTTCTGTTACTACGTTTGGAGCTAAAAACACTTCTCAAATCATCTTTCCTTATCAATGAATGGAAATACTCTTACTGTAATCCGTTCCAGCCTCCCAAAAAACCCCAACAAGAATGTAATGTCTTTTTACTGTAATAAGAAAAATAGCAGTCTATAATAGCATACTTTATAAAAGCATACAGCAATGACTGCCACGATACAATTTTAACTGGAGCCAGAAGCAAGGGGAGGCTGAGAGGTTTGTGGTGAAAGCTTTATTAAAGAGGACAGGTTGTCGAGACAGAGAAAAACACGGAGGTCAGAAGGATAGCGAGGACTGGCGTAGCTTACATGTTGGTTAGAGAGCCGGTGTACCACGGGAGAACGTTAATACTCTGGCGAGAGTTTCCGGGATCTGGCATGCTTTTATGCAGGTGATGATGAAGGCTGATTGATGACAGGTGTGCGGCCGAGGTGGTTCTGATAACTGGGAAGAGAGAGCGGAAGGGAGAGAGACAGGGGCGCAAAGCGCCACCAAAGCTCCAACAAAAGAACTGCGGGCCACAGCTCATGACAATGGCATCCTTTCCCCGGGTGAGCTGCATAAAAGTCCGTAATGAGGGAGTCGTCAAGGATCAGCTTGTGGGAAATCCAGGAGCATTCCTCCGGACCATACCCCTCCCAGTCTACCAGAAACTGGTAACCCCTCCCCCTGGGCCTCACATCAAGGATGCGTGAAACTGTGAAGGCCGGATGGTTGTCGATAACGCAGGGGGGAGGAGGGGTACGCCTGGAGGTCTAAGAGCACAGGTGGAGACAGGCTTGAGTAGTGACACACGGAACGTTGGATGAATTTTCAGATATTGCGGAAGTTTCAGTTGACGTGGGATTGATGATTTTCGTGATCGGGAATGGACCAATAAAGCGCGGAGTGAGTTTGCGGGATTCCATCTGGAGTGGGAGGTCACGGGAGGAAAGCCAAACGGACTGACCCACCTTGTACTCAGGCATAGAAGGGCTACAAAAGTCTGCAAGCCGTTTGTTTCTCTCTGCGGACCGGGTTAAGGCTGCCCTTACGTCTTTCCATACGGCCTGGACCCTCTTAAGGTGATCCCTTACCACAGGAACCGCCACCGCCTGCTTCTGTTCCCTGAATAATGGCGGTTGGAAACCGTAGCAGGCCAGCGGAGCTGGTGAGGGAGTTGTGGGCGTATTCAATCCATGGGAGGAATGAGTTCCAGGACGTGGGGTTGTGTGCGGCAACACAGCAAAGAGCCGATTCCAGGGACTGATTTGCTCGCTCCGTCTGGCCGTTGGTCTGTGGATGGTATCCTGAAGACAAGTTGGTTACTGCGCCCATCACTTTACAGAACCCCTTCCAGACAAGGGAGGAGAACTGAGGACCTCGGTCCGAGACAATATTGATGGGGATTCTGTGGAGTTTGAAGACATGTTGAACAAGGAGGTTAGCAGTTTCAAAGGCAGAGGGGAGTTTGGGAGGGGGTATGTAATGGACGTCTTTGGAAAAATGATTGATAATAGTAAAAATTATAGTTACCTTCAGAAGGGGGTAGGCCAATAACGAAGTCCAAGGCAATGTGGGACCAAGGACGGCTCGGGATAGGGACGCAGCAGACCAGCTGGGGGCAGGTGTGAAGTCTTCCCTCAGGCACAGACAGAGCAGGCTTGGACGAATTCTGGGTGTCTTTGACTAGCCTGGGCCACCAGCGGTGTTGCTGGATGAAATGGATGGTGCGGGTGATGCCGGGACGACAGGTGAGCTTGGAGTTGTGGGCCCACTGAAGGACGTCAGAGTTTGCGGAATTAGGTCTGAACAGTCGGTTCGGAGGTCTGGTCTTGGGATCCGGCTGAGTCTTTTGAGCCACTTTAACCACCTGTTCATTTTTCCAAGTGGCTGCTCCAACGAAGCATGAGGACGGGAGGATGGGTTCTGGTTCTGCAGGGCGTCAGGTTTGCTGTTGCGGGATCCAGGACGGAAGGAGAGGCTGAAATTAAATCGGCTCAAGATGTGGGCCCAACGAGCTTGTCGGGGCTTAAGGCGTTTGGCGGAATGGAGGTAGGCAAGGTTCTTGTGATCAGTCCAGATGATAAACGGTGAATCAGCAGCTCTCGGTTGCAAATGTCGTAGTTCCATTCAGCAGGGGATAGATGAGGGGAAAAGAAATCACAGGGATGAAGTTTTTGGGAAGCGGGGTCCTGCTGCGAGAGAACGGCCCCTGCCCCAGTGTCCGAGGCGTCAACCTCCACCACAAACTGGAGGGAAGGCTTGGGGTGTCGTAGGATGGGAGCATTGATGAAAATGGTCTTAAGAATGGCCAGATCTTTACTGAAAACAGGAGAGAGATCATGATATTCCTCAGGCACCCAGGAGAGGTCGACTGGTGTGGCAGGTGGTGGACGTTTACTGGAAGGCGGCCTGGCAGAAAGCAGGCAGTTCAAATGGCAGTGAGGGCTCCATCCACTGATTGATAGGTGAGTCCAGTCTATGGCGGGGTTATGCTTCTTGAGCCAGGGAATCCCAAGGACTAATGGGGTCTCAGGGGAAGGGATGACAAAAGAAGAATGTCCTCACGGTGATTACCAGAAATAAGCAGAGTAAATGGAACTGTTTGGTCGATGACAGGGGAGATGACTCGCCCATCCAGGGCTGTGACTTTCTTCGGTGATGGGAGTGGTTGGAGAGGGAGTTGGAGCTGATATGCCAATCCTTCGTCAATGAAGTTGTTGTCTGCACCAGAATCTATAAGGGCAACTATGGGTGTGTTGTGAATGGGACAGAGAATGCAAGCGGGAACGGTCATGCGGGAGGGAGAGCTTGGGGAAATGGTGGCTTGGCTCACAACTGCGCTCTCAGGTCGTGGTGAGCCTGGTCTTTTGGTCGCAAGGGGCATGTGGCAAGGAAGTGGCCTGATTTCCGCAATAAATACACAGTCGCTGGGTGAATCGACACTGACGTTCCTGGGGGTCGAGTCTTGTGTTACCTAGTTGCATGGGCTCATCTGGTGCAGTAATGGGGGACGACGGGGCAGTCGGAAGTGCAGAAGGCGAGTGAGGTGCTGACGGTGCAGTGCCCACGATGGAAGTAATTTTACGCGCTCTAACCCGCCTATCTCGTGCTCTGTCCCATAACCAGTTGTCAAGGTGAATGGAAAGCAAAATGAGATCCTCGAGGGAGGAGGGCTCGGCCCGATCAGCGAGCTCCTCCTTCAGCTGCTCTGAAAGACCATTAAGAAAAATTCCCCTTAGCGCGGCGTCATCCCACCCGCATTCACCCGCAAGTATTTGGAATTCAACAGAATAATCCTAGAACTAGCAGAATAATCCTAGAACTAGCAGGAGGCAACGGATCTAGCCCAGAGTGAAGGTAAGGAGGCGGCAAATGGCTTCCCTACCCTGAACGGGGTGATCAAAGACCTTCTTTAGTTTGGTGGAAAAGGAGTTAAATGGAGTTAAATGGAGTTAAATGATGTGAGTACTGGGGGAGAGTTATGACATAACGCAGTTGCCCATTTCGCTGCTTTTCCGCCGAGGAGATTAATGACAAAAGCGACCTTGGATTGTTCGGTGGGATAACTTAATGGTTGTATATTGAAAACTAGGGAGCAATTTAGGAGGAATTGGCTGCATGCACCTAAGTCCCCAGAGTAGGGCTTGGGCGGAGGAACATGAGGCTCTTTGTACGGGCTCGGAAGGAATACTTACGGGAGGGTGGTCGGATTGCAATTTCGAAGAAAGGAGGGATGCTTGTTGCGTGAGGGAGTGTAAGGTTTCCATACGGCCAGACAGTACGGGCGAATCAGCCCTTCGTTGCGTGGCTGCACGGGTTATACTTGCCTGATATTTACATTTGTTTGATGATCTTAAACATCAAAGTGGGGAAACTATGCAAAAATATAATAATTTGAGTAGTGGGCCAATACTTTTACTGTTTAAATGTGTTGCTCCACTATTTATATTTTCAAATTTCCATTGCATAAAGGGTTATAACACTGCAACACGGTATTTTCATTAAACTAGGAGACTTTAAGAAAGGTTATGTGGTTGTTTTTAATACACAATTTGTAATTCTATTTATTTTATGTTTAGTTCAAACCCAGTTGAAGTTTACTGTTAAGTTGAAGAATTGTTCACTGTCTGCCAAACTGCTGCTTGTTGTAAAGTGAGTTGAGTTCAGTCCCACCACCTAGCGCTCCTATCGCAAATTTTTGCTCTTAAATCATAGCAAAAAATCAGCTTGTATCTCGAAAGTTGGGTTACTCATATCTCAGGGCAGCACATTATCGCTTTCTGTGAAACCAGTCCACAGTCCGAAAAAGGGTTGGGGAACGCTGGTGTATAAAATGGACGGATAAACGGATGAATAAATGAATGGAAATCGGTAGACGAGATGAGTCGCTGAGAATGTCAGATGCGGAAGAGGGACTAAAGAGGCTGGAGGAGAAAGTGACTTTATGGCTGGCATGATTGCAGAAAAGGCCAAGGACAGATAAGGAGTAATGGAATAAAGGGAACGGCTCCCCCCCCCCCCCCCCAAAAAAAAAACTACGCCATTGAGCACAATCCATGGAGAGGTCACAATAATATATATTCATTAAAGTGATTTGCTGCAAATGCATCACTTGACTGTGACTGATGCTTAGTGTCTCATCAAAGTGAGATGAGAATCCATCTGGGTGTAATCAAGCTCCGCAGACCCCCCTGCTGCACCACATAAAAACACATACATTTCAGCCTTGATTAGTGTGATCAGCGTGGGACACCTAAAGCTTCCGTGGGAGGCCGACAGGTATAATCATACACAATGATACTCATAATGAGGTGGGTTAAAAATATATGCGTCACATGATTGCTGTGTGGGTGTGTGCGTCTGTGTGTGTGTGTGTGTGTGTGTGTGCGTGTGTATGGAGGGGCTGCAAGTTTGTGACAGTGACTGATCGGCTCGTCATGTCTGGGCAGCTGTGATGAATGCCGCGAGGGACTGTGATTAGTAAACTCTTCCATGGTCGCCATTACAGGGATTTATGCCTTTGGTTTTTCTGTTTACGCTTGTGAAGAGATCCTATTGTGTGGTTGTTGTAAAGCGTGAAATAAGGCCAATTCATGGAAATAAAGAGATTAGGGCCACATTAAATAGAGCAAAAAAAATTGTACTAGTCTTAATTTTTCAAGAAATGAAGTACTGTCGTATTTAAAAAAAAAAAAAAAAAAAGCCTTTTTTTCTTTTAATAAGTGCTAATTTTTAAAAAGTAGGAATCTTCCAACAATAAAGTTGAATCATTTTTTTCTTTTACCGAAAAGTTACATAATTTAAGGAACAAAGTCAGAATGTTTACAGAAAAAAAAATAATTTAGAGCCAAAACGTAGTAATTCTACAAAAATAGTCTGCTTGTTGATGCTGTTGTAAAGTTTTTTAATCTTACAAGAATAAAGTTGGATATTTTTCAAAGTAAAAAAATAGTAGTAGTCTTATAAGAATAATGTAAAAAAAACACCGCCTGTGTGGAGTTTGCATGTTCTCCCCGTGCCTGCGTGGGTTTTCCCCGGGCACTCCGGTTTTCTCCCACATCCCAAAAAGATGCATGAATTGGAGACTCTAAGTTGCCCGTAGGTGTGACTGTGAGTGCGAATGGTTGTTTGTTTGTATGTGCCCTGCGATTGGCTGGCAACCAGTTCAGGGTGTACCCCGCCTCCTGCCCGATGACAGCTGGGATAGGCTCCAGCACGCCCGAAACCCTAGTGAGGAGAAGCGGCTCAGAAAATGGATGGATGGATGGATGTTGTAATCTTTCAAGAATTAAATCGGACTGTTTCAAAGAAAAAAGGTAGAAATCTTACAAGAATAACGTCAATAAAGTCCTATCCTCCATGTGCTTAAGGCCTGCGCAGTTAAGCTGGGAGATCAAATCAAATCAAATTACAATATTTGTAGAGCACTTTTCATACAATGACATGCATTGCAAAGTGCTTTACATAGTTAAAATCAATCCCCTCCCGCCACTCATCCACTTAGATACATACATGCGTGCATACTCATGCGCAGTTAAAAATAAAATAAATAATAATCTAATAATGTAATGACCTATTGCTGGGCACAGCCAAACCAAGTGGGAAACATCACGTCAGGGAGCCGTCTGCACCAAGAGCACAGCACAGACCACAAGACACCAGCATGGAGCCGACAATCTTAAATAATGAATGTGTTCAATATTTACGACCAAAACTCTTCATGTGTGTGAGTAAGACCGACATCACCCGAGTCATGATGTTGAGAATTGTGATGTGGAATAGAATGTAACCCATCAAACTGGCACCCAATACTGACGAACACGGAAGAAACCGTAAACGAAAACCAAAATGTCTTTGTTTTATGTATAAAAGTGGTTTGTTCAAAGAGCAAGTCGTTTTTTGAGAACATCGGCATTTTTACAAGACTCTCGGTTCCGGCAACTTTCCGGAACATTCGGGAAACATTGGCACAAAACCAGAAGTGTTTCCTCTTCTTCAGTTTCATTCATTCATGTTACAATGGGACAAAATGTTTTGAGATACAAGTGTTTTGAGTTACTAGCATGGTGAAGGAATAGATTAGGCTCGTATCTCAAGGCGCTACTGTATTTTGTTTAGAAAAAAATAGTAATTTTTGAGAATGAACTCAAATTTTTTTCCAGTAAAAGAAGGCCTATTTTCTCAAGTAAACAAGGTGTCGTCTTTTGAGAAAAAGCTAAGTAAACCTAGTCAGTGTAGAATCGAGAATAAAGTCCCGTTTTACAGGAAAAGGTTATGTGAATAATTTTATATGAATAATATCTTGGAATAAAACAACTTTTTATTCTTGAAAAAAAAAAACTCACCTCATTCTCATAACGTTACTTAGAAACATAACTTTTACCTAAAAAAGGACCATATTGTCATCAGATGACTACTTTATTTTCTTGAAAAAAAAAAACTAAAAATAACTCAGTATAGGACAAGTCATACTGATATTGAACATCAAATGAGAGTACAGTTAGTTACAGTTCGTAACTTTACTCTTGTTTTTTTGTTTTTTTTTGGGTGGATGTAAAATGCACCAGTGGAGCTTGTAGTTGTCGCCATGTCCCGAAAACACAAAATCTGATATTATCCCGCTCGATTTAGCTGTCCCTTGGAAGTGATGTGCCACACACAATTGTTTCTCGGGTTTAATGTGCTTTTCAATATGAGAGTGTCTAAGCATACCTGTGGGTTTTCTCACTCTTACAGTTCATGCTACTAACAAGGTGTATGAATATAGCAAATATCGCTGAAACACGCTTCGACACTTCCTGCAGTCCTTATTTTTTCTACCTGCTTCCTCTTAATGAAATACTTCAGCACTTGCGATTATATTCCTATTCAATTTCCTTCCAGGAGTTACGAGTGGGGGAGGAAAAAAAAATCTTTTCAACGTCATTTCTGTGCAATAATGAGCAAGCCGGTTGTCTCGGGCCCAGCGTAAAACCCGAAATTGGAGGGAAACACAGCTCGACAGGAACGGTGCCAAAAACAACTTGAAGAGCTCGTCATGTAAAACTTTTTTTATTTCACATGAGAGTGTTCAAACAGAATGAGAAAGCAACATGTTCTGCTTTTATTTCATTTTATTTTTGCTACCCACTCACTCCGACCAGGTGCTGTGCTGATGTTGCCGAGCAACCGCTCCATTTGCAGCAGAGCGGAGAGGTGCAGTGCTTAAAGCGGCAATAATAATTTGGCCTTTGAAATACAAAAAGCTTCAAATTCATTTTGATGGCACACTGAGTTCTGCTCTTGTCAGAGCTGTTGAAATTTGTTGTTGTTCGCGATGGCAAGGTAACAAAGGACAAATGCTTTGTTACTTTACTAACGTAGATTTTTTCAGGTACCTGTACTTTACTTGAGTATTTCTTTTCTTCACAGCTTTGTAGTTTTACTCCCTACTAGGGCTGCACTATATTTTCTTTGAGCATCGTCATCGCTATGTATGTGTGCGCAATAGTCATATCGCAGGGTCTGCTGTGTGCTGTAATATACAGTACAGTTAATCAACTGTCATATTAAAAGTGACCAGTTTAAAAAAAAACGGTTTAATTCTTTATATTCGCCATAATTATGTTATTACTCTGTTCTCAAGTGGGTACCCAGAATGCTCGCATATGTCACGTCTGTCTCCATTGTTTGGTCAAGGGTGGCCACTGCTTTTGTAGTTAAGTTATTGTCACTTGGCACTTTCTGGGTTGTTTAGTACTTCTGGTTTTATTTTGATGAGTCACGTTCAGTTTGTATTATCTCTAGTTTTGTTTCCTTTGCCACGTGTCACTTCAGGTGTTTCTAATTTGGTATCGTTAGTAATCATATTTAAGCACTGGGTTTTCACTCTTTTAGTCTTCGTATTCAGCATTGGTATCTGTTGTTTTGACCTTGCTTGTTTTTGCACCTTGTCCCTGCCTCACGTCTTTTTGGATACTGTTGCCTTATTGGATTGACTACCTGTGTGCCGAACCCTGCTCGTAATGAACTGCCTGATTTTGCCTCCTACTGACTGTGTCTTGGCCTTTGTGTCAGTAATCGTTTTAGCATACTTGCTGACCTAAATCGCCTTGGAGGGTCCAAAATGTCGGGGTTATAATTCGTCTTAGTTGTCATGTTTCTTCCTCTTCTCTGGTCCATTCTCCTCACATAATAATAATGGAATAGAACTAGCATTACCCGGTGAGGACATGCAACAACTAACCAACAGGACAAGATAAAAGAGGACAGAAAAGGGCAGGGCAGGACTGGGTGTGGGAAATGAGCAAGGCAGTGCTGCTGATGAGTGGCGCGGTGGGATGCATTTATAGTGTCTAAAACCTGCGTGTTGATATCTTAATATAACCTTATTGCTGTTGTTATTGTTAGTTATCCCAGCATAAGCAATTCAAGCCTATAGCGTGTCTATGGAACGTATTAGTGAATGATTACCATATCACATGCATGTTAGTCAACTGGTGCCCCCCCACCTCATCTGCAAGGGGGGGGGCCGAGCCAGCGAGCCCTTGCTTTTTATTGGGGAAAAAAGTATCAGAGGTTTGGGAGGATAACAACTACTTGGCGTATAGAATATGAAGTTAGAATTCTCCCTCTAAAGGTGACTAAATCCCCTCATCAAACTCTCAGCGAGGACGTAATGAGGTCCAAAATGTCAGACCATTCTACTGAACAAGCTTTAGACAAGCAACAAACAACAGGGGGGAAAAATTGGATGAAACGGGATTGCTTGAAACATAATGAACACACGCAAGCTTTCATTCCGGCACTGCTTCCCAGCGGAGCACGGAAATGAGTCATGAAATGTGACCTTCACACTCATTGGATCTCAACCCAGCTCAACACCTAAGCGGGGGACTTGGAGATTTGTGCCACCACCCCCACTTGCATCAATCATCTTTCACTCTTGAAAGACTGATGCTGATCAGACCAGTGGAGCCAACTGTGGTAGCCTGACATCATTGGGGCCCGAGCAGTAGCACCAGGAGATGCAAAGGTCCTCTTGGAATCGCTGCATTTTGTTTTCCCTCCAAATTCTTCTGGTTTACGAACCACCTTTTTTTTAATCTCACCATTCCCGTAAACTCACCAATTTCTGCAAGCATGTGTATCGTTGTACGTTCTGATCAATACCCGTCCAATAGACACTCAGAAGCTTACCCCGGAAAGTTAGAAGAAATTAGCCCCTGACACCAGTATCATCTAGCAACAGGATATTGGTTGGAGATGTCTATCATACCACAAAGCACAAAAAAGTCTCAAGGACCCACGCCTGAAATTGAACAGGAAGTAGACCATTTTGGGTTGAAGGACCCTAATATCGACAGTTAAATGCAAATTTCTATCTAGTTCTGTTCCTGTGACTTTGTTTTTGTTGTTGTTGTTGTTATTATTGTTGTTTTTGCAGTGAGCATTGGCGGGTGGAGCCTCCTGCGTCGGACCTCCCGGATTTGCAATCTATGTGTTTAACGCATAAATTCGGTAATGGAGATGTTGGATTACCACGCCCACTGTCATTGTCACTTTGTGTAGTAATTGCCGCTGTATACTGTATTCCTATTATTTCTTGTTATCTCTGCGGTACTTGTTGAGGTTTCTGGCTATCTGTTACCATAAGTACCTCAGTGTTTCCCATGTGTTTATTCGTTCTTTGTGTAGAATTGATTCTGTTGTTCGATAGTCTTGTTATTCTTTCTTTCTTTTCATCATGACTCCGTCCACCTACCTAGGTTATAGTTTAGATTTTTTTTTTTATCTTTTCAATTACGTCTTTTTGTCGGCGTTTTTTATTATTTTTTTTGTTTCCTCAATATCTTACCACGCACATATTTCATGCTCTTTGTGTTTTGAATAACAAATAAAAATTTTGTTCTATTAGGATCCTTTATTCGGCTATCACCGCGGCTTGACAAAAATTGTCGGTCGACTCATAATTGACATGAATACCAAAATACAACATAGACGGGGTTCAAATTTGGTAGCAGTCTTACAAAACCTCTAGGACAAGTCCGTTATTGAAGGAGCGCTGGAAAATGACCTCAATTTAAACCAGAATTGCAGACTTTCTGTGAGTTGTCGGGCATGGGTTCTTGACTTTTTGGTGGGCCTACTCATGATAGACACGAATGCCAAATTTAATGTTGGCGTGCTTAAACTTTGGTAGCAATCGTACAAAATCTCAAGGACAGGTCCGTCATTGAAGGTCTCCGAGAAAATAACCTTAATTGCAGACTTCCTGTGTGCTGTCGGGCATGGATTCTAAGACGTTTTTGTCCGTCGAATCAAGATAGACATGAATACCAAAATGAATGTCCTGTGTATATCCATTACACACTGGTTTGGTGCTGCCCCCAAAAAGGGCAAACTCCGACTGCAACGGTCAATTGTTTTTGAAATACTATTCTGATTCTGATTCTGATGAAGGACCCCTAGAAAATGGCCACAATATACAGTCGATGGTTTAAATCAAAGTTGCAGACTTCCTGTGTGTTGTCAGGCATGGGTTCTTGAGAGCTTTTTGAAGTCCGAATCATGATATACATGCCATCCAAATTACATGTTCTTAAGTGAAACTGGCTTGAAGGGTTGAATTTTCTAAAGCGTTCTATTGACCAATGGAGCACAAACAAAAGAGCCCCATGAATTATGTCATTGTCTTCTCTCAGCCAACCTAGTTACAATATTAATTATATTTCCATCCATCCATCCATCCATCCATCCATTTTCTGTACCGCTTATCCTCACGAGGGTCGCGGCCAGGCTGCAGCCCACCCCAACCATCTTGGGGCGAGAGGCGGGGTACACCCTGAACTGGTTGCCAGCCAAACGCAGTATTAACTATATTTGTATTTAAGAATTGAAATAGAAGAGTCTTTTTTCTGTCTATAAAAAGCACCACTGTAAAAGGTTGTCATTAAAGTGACAGCACTTGCTCCATGGAAACCAACCCCTGACTTTTTAAAATGTTTCTTAATTTACACCTGCTCCATGTCTCCCATTCCTGTTCCTGACTGTGATGCGTACCTTTCAAGACACTCAGCAGGGTTCTCTGGCTGAAAACATGGTCGTTGACCATCACGTCACAGATGTAGAGGCCGCCGTCTTTGAGGCCCGGTCTGTGGATGAAGGAAAAGCTGCCGGTGTCGGCATTGTAGGGTGTGCCAGCCAGCTGGAGCTTGAAGCCTTCGGCGGTGCTCAAAGTCTTGCCCCTCCAACAATCGTGTCCGTACACCAGCTTGCTCTGGTTCAATTTGGGGCCTTGCCAATAGAGGAAGGCGCAGTCCCCTCGGACACTGGGACAGGTCAGGAGGAAGGCCGTCCTGGCCTGAGTGGCCGTGAAGATGGGTGGACCTGCGGGGTTTACAATTGTTGATGCATTTGATCAGATGACAATGTCCTTGCATTATCCTTTAATTAAGCTGATGTCTTTTACATAAATGTTTGGAATCATACATGTGTTGAAATTCAAATAATCTTACCGTTTAATCTATTTTCACACCGTGAATGCCAGTTAAAAGGTATGTTACTAAATCCTAGAAAAACGGCCACCATTTTCTTTCCAATTTTCGGTGACAGACTTTGGGCACGTAAATTTAGCAGAGATCCGTTAAAATCGTGTTTTTTTTCATTGTTTCGCGCAGGGTAATCTTTGTTCATTTCAGATTACATTGTTGGGAAATCCCTTTACCACTTCGTCTTTGACATTCTTCATTCAGATGAGATTTTCTGCACATGGTCATAGGATTTGACCAAAGTTGAAGTTTGAATTAATTCTGACGGTGCGCTTGCTCTAAGTTTGACCTGGAAAATGAAATGGCTTGAGCGGAGGTCGTCATTGAAAATTCGGAAAATGGCCTTTTTAAACATCGTATTTCTACTAATAAGACTAACATATGGGCATTTTTCTACAAAAGGGGCAAGGTTTTGGTCACAAATTATTTAGTCTAATTTGTCTATTTTGTTATACAGGTATTTTAAACATGTTAATAACATACCTACAGTTCACAAAGTTAAAATGCTCTTCAAACATGTCTTTACAGGTGGTCCATAACTGTAATTAGGATTTTATCAATACATTAGCGTAGGTTAGTGATGGACTACGTACAAATTCAGGTTATGTTGCCGCTGTAAAACGGGAACCCCATCTTAAACTGAGGACACCTTGTATTATTTCCATAATTTCCCATGGGAAAGTTTCATTCAAAATCCAAACAAGTGGCCTTCGAACAACGTTCCGTAACCGATTGTGTTCAAACCTAGAGGTTCCAGTGTACACGGAGGACAGACGAAGCACAAATGGGCGTTCAGATGGGCTAAAACATCCTCACAACAATAGGGATTATGTCCTATTGTGTTCTGCTCGGTCTGATTAGCCAAATGCTGACACAAGACTTCCTGTAGGCGTCACTCACTGTGCTGCACCCTGGTGAATTTGGCCTGGCTGACAGCTGCGGAGAGGGAGGAAAAAGGCAGGAGGGTGTTAGCCAAATAATAAATAATACATACAGCGAGAGTAATACCCACAGGAGTGGCAGACTTTTCTGTGTAGATCTACAGTGAAGTTTGGAATCTTAAAATTTGCTCCATAAAATAAATACACTGAAGAGCAATATAGCCAGAGGAGTCTTTAATAAATAATGCCCATGATGGGCTTTCAGGCTCACTTATCATCTTCACCGCCGTCATGTTTGGTTTCTCTCCTCACCATCAACGATGATGTTCACGGCAAATGTGAACACGGTGTCGTTCTTGCTCCCCGGTGGATGAACCATGCACTCGTAGGAGCCGGCATCGCTGTACGTGACCTGAGGAAGTTTGGTCACGAATCCCGCGATGGGCTTCAACACGGTCTTTAAGGAGGCGCCGTCCGGAGAGTGCCAGGAGATCCAGTCACAGGCAAACTGTGGAGTGACCTTGGCAATCAGACGCAGGGTGCTGCTCTGAGGGATAGGTGATGCTGGGATGCTGGTGACTAAAGAGAGGGAACCAGAAAGAACTTTCTCCCGTTGCAGCAAATAAGGAGGAATTATTGCAAATGAATATTGCCGTACAGTTCCAGACCTACCCGCGATAGTGTTGTGCGGATCAATACTGAAATATCGATACCTCTGATACCCGATCTTTTTGCTCTAAAATCGATTTTCTCTTTTGAAATTTGAGTCATTCCAGCAGTAATGTAAAGTATATCATTAACAGGAATACAGTGGAAAGTATCTCAACGTTTGAGGTCTTGTCTATAGAATCCGCGGTCCGTGGAAATGACTTTTTAGTTTGGCTTGAGTGGATAATGCATAAGCACAGTGGCATGCCACGCTGCTCAGTCAGACAGTCAGTCACTCAGTCTGATTCTGTACAATGGCATTATGCCAGTGCATAAGGAGGAGTCGTGTGGAGCTATTTCAGCTCCAAATACCTAAGATGCGGTTTCAATCAATCAATTAATCAAACTTCTTTTATAGAGCCCTTTTCATACAATGACATGCAACTCAAAGTGCTTTAAAATCAATCCCCACCCACCACTCATCCACGCTGACACACAACTGTCAACTGCCCACACAAATAAAAAATAAAAATCTTAATAATAATGTAATGACTTATGGCTGGGCACAGAGAATCCAAGTGAGGAAACACCATCATGTGATGTTTGTGGAAAAAACAATAAAGAGTTGTGGCAACACAACAAAGTTGTGAAAGCCCTCAGGTTAAACCACAACACAGATTACGAAGCATTTATGATGAGGCGGCGTCACGGACAGAAGAGGAGAGAGCACAGTGTCGTTCTTTCGGTGCAAGAACAGATTGTCAAAAAGTAAAATTTCTATAATATAGCTGTAAAATATATCAGTTATTATTTAAAATCAATATCATTTGCTTTCACTTTTAAATGAATATTTTAAAATACAGGTATTGACAATTATTGTGACATTTATTTCATTCAATAATTACTGGCAATTTCAATTTGAGTCACCCAGAATTATAAAATAAGAGGGTATGACTGCGACTTTAATATACTTCCATCCATTTGTTCATCCATTCATTTTCTATACATTTATCATCTTCAGGCTTGCAGGTGAGCTGGAGCCTATCCAATATACAGTACTTCTGAGTTTAAAATAAATAAATACATTACTCTGCTGTCTTGTATTTATGAAGCTAAGATTTGGTATACATTGTTTATTTTTTAGAAATTTAAACCTAGTAAGAGACAGACTTATTAAAAAACACTTTTTAAACACACTGTCATGTATATGAACACACACAAATGCAAGCATAAAATGTAAAGAAAAACATATATACGTATTATCGGGACTGTGTACTTGCATGTGCCTTTAAGAGTTGGAGCCTAGTAGATGGCATGTGACACTGGAGAGAATGTCAATATTATTATTCAACAATTTTGAATAATGTCATTACTTTATCGATTGGCTAAAGGGGGAAAAAAAATACCGTTGAAATTGGAAAGGTGATTTTCATTAAAAAAATAAAATAAATCTTATGATCCAGTCCTTGCATTTCTCCGCTCTAGACCTCATTACAATACGTTACTTTGTAAAGATTGCATAGTATTATCCTACCAGTGATGATGGCTAAAAGGATGATCTTCTCCTTGATTTTGTTCTGTAGCTGCTCTATCAAGCACACGTAGAGGCCTGCATCCTGAATGGCAGGTTGAAGAAGCAGTGAGAAATTGCCCGTGTGTCGGTAGTTGTTGTCAGCCAGGCGCATAGAAGGCTTAGAGACACTGCCAGAGAATTCCTGGAGCTCACTGGCCGATAGCACAAGTTTCCAGTCGCGCGCACCGAGGGGCTTGGCCTTCCAGTTGACGTTCACGCCGGCCCTCATTTCTGTATGGATGCACTCCAAGGTGGTGGCTCGGTGCTCTCTTTCCACCACAATTTCATGCCAGTTGCCTGCGAACAGCCAGTGTCAGGTAACACCCCACAATTTCTCCAACTGAGATATGCGGTCCGACAGTTAACATCACAACATTCACAGAATTTCTCGGAAAACCTTCACTACCTGTGGCGTCGACACAATAGGAACGCAGAAACATGGAGGGAATGAGAAGAAAGGTGATGAAAACACACTCCATTGCACATTTGAGGCAAAGAAAAACAAGCATTTTTTTTTTGTCTTCCCACCCAACAGGATACGAGCAGCACGTGGTCCTACAGGAAACAGAGTGTGGGCAAGCCTGATAGCCTTAACACAAAACAAGGCGTCTCAGCTTCTTCATGGACATTTAGACAGCAACGAGGAACCATGCAACTTATTGCCCACGTAGGGAAAGTGGTACACTTGTCTTTGTTCTGATTGCTCAGTACGATCGAGCTAAAATGACATCACATTAGGCCAAAGCTGTCAAAGTTGTTTTCATTGCAAGCCACATCAAAGTTATGGTGCCCTCAGCGAGGCATTTATAAACGATGAAACCACATAAATGTATAATTGCTAGGGGGGTAACGTCACGCAAAAAATCCTGACTGTGTTATGTTCCTGTGTTTGTGACTTTGTTTACTGCTGTGGTTTGTGTTTTTCCATCTCCATGGTGTGCATGGTGGGCAGAAACTCCGGTGCCGCACCTGCTCTTCATTACTGTAGAAGAAGAAGAAGAAGAGTCACTTTTTATTGTCATGAACATGCATGCATGCACACGAAATTTGTTCTCTGCATTTAACCCATCACAGTGAACACATACATATGTTAGTGGAACACAGTGGAGCAGGGGGCAGGAGAAGCGCATTTCGGGGTATCAGTGTCTTGCTCAAGGACACCACAGCCTTGAGTCCGGGGGATGTTGGCGGATGGTCCGGTCGGGGTCTTGAACTTAGGTCCCCCACGGTGGCAGGCTGTAGCTGTGTATGTAAGAACAGCCGGAGTCGCAGGACAGGGCCGGATTAATTTCTCTCGACTTGCTCATTGTTTATGAGCCATCTTTTTTGCCATTAGTTCTCTAGTTTGTAGGGTATTTGCCATTTGTTCAACTTTTTTTGCCATTTGTTTGTGTTTTGCTTAACACCTGTGCACTAGGCCATTCGAACCATGCCGGACTTGGATGAGATCCCCCCCTCTCCCTCCTGTAGACCCCTGTTGGGCCCGTTTAGGTGTGCCTTTTCTGACTCAGTGGGTTCTGTAAAGAGTTATTATCCCTCGATCCATTTTCTGTGCCGCTTATCTTCACTAGGGTCGCGGGCGACCTGGAGCCTATCCCAGCTGAGGCGAGGTACACCCTGAACTGGTTGCCAGGCAATCGCAGGGCACATATAAACAAACAACCATTCGCACTCACATTCACACTCACTGGCAATTTAGAGTCTTCAATTAACCTACCACGCATGTTTTTGGGAGATGAGGGGGAAACCAGTGGGTCAAGATGGGCATAGATCCTCCCCTGCCCCGTTGACAATTGTTTTTTAAGGCCGAAAAACCCACCCCCATACACCTATGACAATTGTTTTTTTGAGGGCATAAAACCATTGATCTCTTCACTTCGGGCAGCACCGGAGCTTTGCACACTGGTGCTTTTTGACTTTCTCTTTTTTTTCATTTAGTTACATTGCTACAACCTTGAGGAGCGTTGCCCCAAAATGGAGCCGGCCAGCGTTCCCTCACCAAGGAATGCAACCCGGAGGAGATATGGAGGAACAGAGAGAAAAAGAAACGGTGCTCTTTTGAGGACAAAAATGTTCATATTCTGGACAGGGAAGACAAATGGTTTGAAAGAGGGGTGAGAGAGGCTTTTTACGTGAAGGTGGAAAGACCATCCCTTCACAGAGGAGGTGGCTTACAAAACCACCTATCTCCCACTTACAATGCCGTCCTTTCGTCCATTCCAAAGAAACTCAATAATTCTGCTTCGCAACAAATAACACAAAAACACGGCTTGCTTGGCCGTTAGGCAGCTCCACTAAAACTTTACAATTGAATGGAATATTAATGAGGGATTTTCCACCTAATGACTCTTATGGATGGACAGTGGCCTCTTGCCAGGCATCCTAAAGACTGTCCTTTTTTGCATTCCAAAAGAATGATACCATCCTTGGTCTTGGGGTGGGCCTCCAACTTGGAGCATAAATAGTTGAGTTTCTCCACACTCCGGCTCGTACTCTACTCTGTCCTAACTAAGCCTTGTGCATTAACTGATGAAGCCTGCTCGGATGAGAGGTCTTCAAAGACAACCAGAACAGTCCAGTTACGATCGATTCAATGCCCTGAGAATGAAATGACCTGGATGATTGAGAATATTCCCTGGTAGATATGGAGGTGGACGACAGACAGTGTTAAGATTTGGTTCGGTTGGTCCTCCCATTGATCATTATGGGGAACGTGGGGTTGCTCACCAATTAACAAACTAACGGCTGTTAGAAAACGGCAGTTGTTTGTTTATGGTCAAATATCAGCTCCTACATTGCAAGTGACATTATGTAGGCTGTGATCGCAAAATTACAATTTCAGCATCCCGGCGCCCTCATACTGGTCAGTGGAGACTTCTTTCATGATCAGCGTACAACTAAACACAACAGCTTGTGGACTCCACATCATTTGCACAATTGCCATTATATCAGTGTCACCACACTATCCATCCATTCATTTTGTGTAACGCTTATCCTCACCAGGGTCCCAGGCGTGCTGGAGCCTTCCCCAGCTATCTTCGGGCCACAGGCGGGGTACACCCTGAACTGGTTGACAACCAATCGCAGGTCACCACACTAGTGGTACACTTTCATTGTTCAATGACTCTCCACACTTGTGTTTTTTATGTCCTAATTGTACATTTTGTCATAATGGCTGTTTGTTGTCATACAAGAGTGACTCCAACTACTGGAGATAAATTCCTTGTTTGTCTTGTAACATACTTGGCCAATAAAGTTGATTCTGATTCTGAACTTGTAGACTCCGAAACGAGATGTTCCTGTGTTATGTTTTATGTTCGATCTTATGTAGAATACTTTGTTACAGCTGTGGTTGTTTTAGTGCGCTCTATAAATAAATTAGAGTTGATTTCAGTTTTTCTATTGTGCGACGTGGTGTTTATTATATGAATAACTGGTGAAAGGAACTATGGCATTAATGGTGTCATGTACATCGCACGTGTGCACCTGCATGACGGCAGTGAATTCTTTGGGGGGTACAAAGGATTATTTCTAGTCGTTCTGTTTATTTCTCTAGTGCAAAGTGGTGGTTATTATGAATAACTGGCAAGACGAGGGATCGCACTAATTAAATGACATACACATTGCACATGCCCCCACGATGGAGAGCGCGTGACATTGACTTTCTTTTCACTTTTTGGATTATTTCTGGTAATTTTGTTTATTTCTGTTTTGCAGGATGACATTTATCATGAATGACTGGCAAGCAAGCAAACAGGGATGTCTATTGTTCTTTGGGTGTCAAGTGGGCTCAAATGTAGTTTGAACGACCGAATGTGAGTATGGCCTAGTTTTGACATAAAGCAGATCTCTTTTTACACTTGTACTTAGTGTATTTATGTTAAATCTCCTGACCCCAGCAAAGGGAATATGTGGGAAACTTGGAACATGAAAGACGGGGATTGAGAAAGATGAAATGAAAGAGTTATGGGTGAGTGTGGGTGCACATCAACTACCCCCCCCCCCCCCCCCCCCACCCACACCCCCTGGGCAACATGTCTTTTACATCCCATAAACGTCTTTAATTAACTTAAAGGCATTATCAGCTCCCCTGATCAATTATTTTTCCATAATTACCATTAGGCGGGAGAGGGAGGCTCGTAGGAGAGAAGGAAGGAAGGAGCGGGAGAATGTTATTGTGGGAGTCTGATGACAGGGAAAGAGAAAGGAGATGGGCCCGGATGTAATGATGAGAGGAGAAATGTGAGAAGAAGACGTGTGTCCCCTCATTTGAGGGTAAATAATCACCATAAGCCTCTAACGAATCCACCGCCAGTGAGTTGTATCTGTTAACTATGGCTCTCATTATCAGCGCCACGGGGGCCCCCAGAGAGCCCGGGGATGGCCTGAATGGCAGAGAGGCGCGAAGGATGAGTGGACAAAGTGATCCGAGGAAGAAAGAAAGGGAAAGTACTAGAGGGATGAGCGGGGGGACGGAAATTGCGGCGTAAAGTGCAAACGATCAGAGGGAGTGAAGGGTGTGAGATGGCCAGAAAAGAAATAGATAGGCTTTGACTGAAGTGGGTGCTTGGAGGAAAAAAAGAGTGTGAAAGGTGGAAGACGTAAACAGTTTTTGTCACACTTCGCATCAATTCTATGGCCATTGTGCTGCTCCTTCTGGTGTGCCCGCCGTGGCCACTTGGGGGTAATATAAAACAGACAGATGGATATGCTGTACATGGAGACGTTCTCTCACCGTCAGTACGGCACTAATATTAGTTGTTCTTCGCAGCAGATAAAGAATATATGACTGTGCCTAGTGTTATGTCTGTCTACATGTGTTCCTCAATTGGTTGTGTTCAAATACCAGTTGTTTAAAGGGTTACAACAGAGATACTATCCATTAGCCCGTCAACAGAGTTTACCATTATGCATTAATCGAGCAGTCTTTAAGGCCAAGTAAGTTATGTTGGTATTTTAGCACAACGTGTAATTCTCTTAGTTTTATAAAATGAAGAGAATGAATAAACATGGTTAGTTTGACAGTAAACTTCAACTGGGAGTGGCAATAAAACGCTTGAAGCCTCTTTTTTGGAGAAATGTTCACTATCTGCCAAAAGTGCTGCTTATTGTGAAGTGAGTTGAGTCACTGCCACCATAAAGCGCTCGTATCTTAAGTCCGCACTACAAATCAAAGCAAAATATTAGCCAAACAATGGCTCGTATCTCAAAACACTCGTAAGTCGACTCACTCATATCTCAAGCGTCACAGTAATGTGAAAATAAGTCCTCCGTCATGAAAGGATGTCCCGTTTGTCAAACCATCTAAACACATTCCTTAATAAATGAGCATTTGAAATGTTCAATAATTTAACATACAGTAATATCATGAACTGTCAAACCGCATGGCTCAGCTGGTCCGTATGTCTATTGCCAGCTCTCTCATGCTATTATCTCATATCACGTTGTACCAATGAGGCAAGGTGACCTTGGCAAAATATTTACGGCTTGGAAGCAGTTTCCAACAAGATGATAAATCACTGCTTTTTGCAATGTATAAATGGGCACAACATCTTTGGCAATGTGCGGTGTGATTGACTCAGTGATTGCCTTTCTTGTCACACTGAAAACAATGTGAAAATGATTCTGCTGATGTTGTCTGTTTCTTAGCAGGAATGAAACTCTCTGGTTGCTTTTCATTTTTATTTATTTATTTATTTATTTATTTAACCATCGCTCAGAATCTCTTAGTTGGCATCACTGACTACCTTTTTGTAAACGTGCTCATCTCAGTTTGTAGCCAAATAAATTCAAATTCATTGATCAAATCAATTAATCACCTTGCCCTACCCTCAGTGTGTTTTGCATGTCCTTTTCCTTTTTGTGATTTATTTTTTTGGGGGGGGGGTTGTGTTGGTGTGACACCACCACAGAAGTGATGACGAAAAACAAAAAATGTGGTGACCACCATAAAATAGGAAATGGAGGGAACTTTGGAAAGCCATACACACACATCTGTTCTGGCTGCATAGTACAGTATGGCTAAAATGACATATAATAACTCTATTACTCTATAATGACAACAAAAGAACAAAATGAACACTGGAAAGTAAGTTTTTTTTATCTTTATGTGAAGAGACTCACCTCCCAGGCCCTTTCGTAACCACTGTCATCACGTGTCATCACAAGCCAGCATAGCTTGGTACCTTGGTGGCAAAGCAGCAAAAAAAGTGAAGCATGACCCTAGTGAGGACAAGCGCAATAAAAAAAATGGATGAATGGATGATGGTGACAGTTTGACGGTGGAACAGAGTCCCGGATTATTTTTTTACTCTGGAGTATTAGAGTGGCTCTTATCCATCCATTTTCTGTACCGCCATTTTCTGTACCGCTTATCCTCACAAGGGTCGCGGGCGCGCTGGAGCCTATCCCAGCTATCTTCAGGCGAGAGGCAGGGTACACCCTGGACTGGTCGCCAGCCAATCGCAGGGCACATAGAAACAAACAACCATTTGCGCTCACATTCGCACCTATGGGAAATTTAGAGTCTTCAGTCAACCTCTCACTCATGTTTTTAGGATGTGGAAGGAAACCGGAGTGCCCGGAGAAAACCCACGCAGGCACGGGGTGAACATGCAAAGCCCACACACGGCGGGGCTGGGATTTGAACCCTGGTCCTCCGAACTGTGAGGCAGACTTGCTAACCAGAATGGCTCATATCCAAGGGAGTATAGTATACATATGCATATTAATAGCAGTGTTTTGTGTTTGTGTGTGTGTGGGGGATGGGGGGGGGGGGGGGGGTCTTTGCCATGTGGGGAAACCTTCACCGAGCAGGATGGCGCTCCACACATAAAGGGGATTGCAAACGATAATAATAAAGCCAAAGAAAACTCTGTTGACATTTAAAATTTGCAGCGGCTCTCTTTGCTTGGCCAAGCATCTGAGGGAAAATGAAATCTCTCTGAAAAAGAAAAAGAAAGGGCATGATATGGTATAATTTGTTTTTGTGGCGCGCACGCCATTGCCTGACCTATGACAGTTATCACAGGCTTCACAATTCGCACCCCGCCAAATTCACTAAATAAGATGATGACACTTGTGAAAATGTAGACGAGAGGAAGAAAGCTCGCTTTGAACCGCGTGACTTCCGAAAATGTAATTACGCTGGCTGCGAGACACTTGGGTTTAGGGATTAGACCTAAACTAGATAATGCCTTGGATGTTCTAATGTGATCTTGCATTCAGAACAAAATTTAAGGTTATTCTGAAAGAGAGAGAAAGAGCAGGGGAGACTCATGGCCTGCAAAAAAAATATTGTTTATTGGTTTTATCATCAGGTTTACAAACTACTGTACACACTGTACAGTATGTGGACTCAGGTCTATAATTAGATTGTTTTAAAGAATGCATGTAATTTAAGCAGTGAAACGTTTGTGGGATTTACAGTTATTTCAACTTGCGTAGCTGTTCCAAAAACCATAGCGTGTGGAGGGAGTCGATGTGCACGAGGCTGGCAAACGGTGAGGAGAGAAGTCCAAGGAAGAAAGTTCAGGGCAAACCGAAAATAAATAAAAATGTGTTTATTCTGATCAGCCTTTACGAGTTGAGAGTCGGTGTCTGAAAGCTAGGATGGGAAATGGTGAGGAAGTCGAAACGGGAAATGTCATATTTTAAAACAAAGAAACAGTAAACATTTTTTTAAATTCAGATCAGCTTTATAAGTGGAACAAGTGGGTGTGTGCAGGGAAGTGGTGACGAGAGATGTCTAAGGAAGTAAGTTTAGTGGAAACAGAAAATGTTGTGCTTTGAAACGATAAAACATTGAAGAAGTATCGTTTGTGAATTCAGGGCAGCGTTGAGAGAGGAGCACGTCAGTGTGTGTGAGGCTGGCAAGCGGTCACGAGGGAAGTCCAAGGAAGGAATTTCAGGCCAAACAAATAAAGCTATGTGCTTTAAACCAAGAAAACAGCAAATATCTTTTTTTAGAGGAGCTATATGAGTGGAGAAAGACAGTGTATGAAATAGTCAAGCTGTAAGAAGTTTTAGTTTTGGAAATACATTTTAGTAGAAACATAACACTGGAAGGAAAAAGTATGTGAACCTTATGGAATTTCTTAAATTTGTGCATAAATTGATCATTAAATGTAGTCTGATCTTCATCTGTATCACAAGAATAAACAAAACAAGAATAAACAAAAATCAAACTAATACAACACACAAATGTTTTTATATATTTTATTGACCTTTTATGGACCTCTGAAAGTCTTGATGTTCATCAGGCCACAGTTAGACAAATTGTATTTAAGTGGAAAGTTCAGCACTGTTGCTTTTCTTCCAAGAAGTGGCCGTCCCGTAAAGATGACTGCCGGAGCACAGCGCAGAATGCTCAATGAGGTCAAAAGAAGCTTAGACATGGGAAAACACCAGCGAGGAAGCTGTTGCTGTCAAAAATCTATATACATATATAAAAAAAACCTAACAAACATAACTGCATGTTTGAAGTTTGCTGAAGAGCATGGTGGACGACCATCATGGTATGGCCATGCTTTGCTGCTTGTGCAGAAAATGGACAAAGATAAATTGATAATGATGTAGTTACTGGTTTGGTCTTTAACATGTCAGAAAATAGGCAAAACCTTTTGATCATTTTTTTCCAAAGTAAAAGCAGATGTTTGCAAATGTCTTATTTTGGTTAAACATAATCAGTCTGCTTTCATGGAGGACTACAGAAACCAGAAAATATTTACTAGAGGCTGACATTCCAAAGATTTGGATAGTTTTAAGTTCAACAAGGTCTCTAAAAAATGAACTGATTATCAAAATAGTTGTGGCTTAAGTTGATAATCGATTCGTTTTTGATTAATCGATTACTTCTTGTACCGCTACATTAATTACTCATGACAACATAATTCAAGGTAATTTGATAAAAGATATTGTAGAGGTGTGTATCAAACTGGTAGCCCTCCACATTGAGTACCCAAGAATTGGGTGGGAAGAACTCTTTTTGTCCTATAAAGACGACATCCTTATTTCAATACACTGTATATACTTTTTGTGACATTTTGGTTTGGTGGTGTGGTGTGAGATGTTTCGTATTTAAAATAGGTGCCACAGTTCAGGTTTGGAAAAACTACTACTGTCTGATTTCATCCTGATGCAAACGCACCAGAGGGCGCTAGAAGCCTCTACACTGACTCACAGCCATTGTGCAATCACTGATACTTTCTGGATTGTCTCTTGGATTATTGCATACATTCAATACGAATCTGCTAAGTATTTTTTTTAATCTTATATCTGGATACATTGAGTGACTCATCCGTGCAAGTGTAGCAACTATACTATGTAAAGTGCGTGTGTGTGTGCGTGTATTCCCCCAACCCCAGAGGATTAAACTGCTTTGGGCTATTGCAACAAGTTGCACACAAAACACTCCCACCTAACTCAAGTGAAGCTCAACCCGGTGCAGCCGAGCCAGCTCTCCCTGGGAGGTGAGGTTGGGGGGGGGGGGGGGGGGGGGGGGGGGGGCACAGGACTGTTACGCCTTCTCCGCCGGATGACGTCACCCCGCTTGCTCGGACAGACGCCTCGCGCTCGGGAGTGAAGGAAGTGGGACTATTTGTCGGAGCGCAAGCAGCGCGGCAACACGCACACTCACACACATAGTCAAGAGTGAATCGGCCCGCCGGGAGTAAAGCAGGGGAATCATTACCTGTGTCTGCGGTCACGGAATTAAACAGAACACACTCCAGCCCGGAGGCGACTTTTCAAAGCGAGAATATACCTCACGTCGGACTTTTTTTTCTTTCCTTTTTTTCCTCTCTCTCCGTCTCGCTTGCCAGCGAAGTGAACCTGCTGCCCCCCACCCCTTCCCTCCATCTATTCCCCGGCACATTTCGGAGCGACCATGGCCGGACAAGATCCTCTCCCAAGTCGACAAGACTGCTTTAAAGTGGTACTTTTGCTCCTCGGCTCGGCACTTTTACCACACGGTAAGATCATTTCCAAATTAGTTTTGTGTAATACCGGTTTCGATACCACCTTGACCACCTGTCACGGCGGCGAGAGGACGCGGAAGCCCGACCAGGTGCTTCTCAAACAGCCGTTTTGGGATATAAACCTTCCCTTGGGGTTGAAAGTACCCCACTTTGCTAAGCCCGGTACGCGAATTGTATCATGTAGTCGCGTTTTCAGCCTCGTTTCGCTCCTTTGAACCCAGTTTCGGTGAGTGACGTAGCGCCTGTTTTAAGGTGTGGCTCCGCGGGGCTCGCAGGTGATTGACAGCTGCGGCCTCCCCAACAAGCACAAACGCACACTACACACACCACGCAGACGTCTTTTGTGTCCTTAGTGCTTTGTCCCAAAACCACCCAGTTTCCCTTGCCACGCTCGCTTTCTTCCACACATCAACCTCCATTAGTTACACTTGACTTGCAGGGCTTGCAAACTTGCTCTTAATGTACTGTAGAGACCAGCGAAGTGGGAACCAGAACAATTTGTTGTTTGTTTACTTAAGTACAACTTTTTATTATTATTATTATTTTTTGTTGTCAGCCATAACCCAGCACTTAGCCTCAACCACTGAGCAATCGATTTGACAGCATTTTCCACTGCGTCTATAATAAACCCTCACCTACGCCCTGAATATTGTACTAGACCATAACTATAGCTATTCGCTGAAAAAAATGCACCTATTCGCGTCGGTCCGCATTTTGTATTTAATTTATTTATTTTGCCGTGTAACTGACCAAGTTACGGCCCAGACAGCGAACAGCAGCGTGATAGACAGGTGAACTTGGACGCTGCGGAAAGCATGTAGTTAAACTTCTCAAGGTGATGCAAAGAAACGTGGCAGTGGTGATCAATTTGTAACGGCGACCTGCTCAACATAATGAACAGTGAACCCCTGTTTATCGTGGAGGATACATTCCAGACCCACCGACGCGAGGGGAAATACCACGATAGAGAGACCATAATATATATATATATATATATATATATTTGTTTAAATTGATTTACCCTTCTGAAAACACTATAAATAAATGCAAATATATTTGAGCACAAAAACTAATTTCAAGCGTAAAATGTATACTGCAAGTATTATAGTGTCCGTGGGCCTATTAGTTAGGGTGGCATGTGATTGTAATTGCCTAAAGATGCCACAGGATGTCCACAAAGCAGTTAAAACGGAGGGCATCGTAAAGCACGAACACCATGCATTTAGCATGTACACAATCACAACCTCATGTTACATAAACACATGTATTCATTCGGTACGGTATTAAGTCCTTAAACTTAACTTTTGGCTTTTACACAAAATGAATGTTAGGGAACAGGCAGGTTAGCAAAGTTGACGGATTATAGAGACGCAGAAACTTTTTTTTTTCCACTTTTGACGGTGCATTAAAAGAACGCTAACAATACAGGACATCTCAAACGCAGTTGAAAAAACACGATCAATGAGTTAAACCTAACAACAACACCAAGATTTCACTAGATGGCGCCAAAGTAATACTTTTATTCCATTGGCCTGATCACAAAAACGGCAAATAGACAAGAATTTCAGTGAATTTCCTCCAAAAAAACCTGCAAATTTGCAAATGCTGAATCGTGACTTTGCTGCGGATCACTTCGAAAAGGTTTCGACAGGCAGGCCAGGCTCCTTTGTGGGGTTTGATGTCTGAGAAAGCAGGGTGGTAAACCTCTCAAGTTGATGCAGAGAAATTGGCTGTGGTGATCAGATAGCTGTAACCGATATGTATGATTGAGTCAAATGTAATAATGAGGAGTAACTGATATTTTTACAGGTCCTGAATTGTTGACAGTTTTTTTAATTTTTTTTTTTTTAATTTTGTAAACAATATTTCCAATTTTCACAAACAAATCATCTGTAAGCCCTGCATTCTTAAGGGTATTGTTGTAAGATAAGTTTGAAATTGAAATTAGTGTTTTGGGTTACATTTAGGTTTTAAACCATCAAATTAGACAATTATGTTTTTTTAGAAGGGGTGTCAGTTATTAACAAATGTATACATTTTTTACTTCAGAGCGTGGTCCCTCATCCCCCCGCAAGGTTTCACTGTATACGAATACTTCCTCCACGCAAATCTGATATGCTTGTTTCTCTGCATGATTATGCAAAAACACCCCTGCCAGATTTTCATGCCACTCACTTGAAAGGGTGGAGCACAATCGTAAACCTTCTGCATTCTTCCCACAGACGCCGTTTAATACGACGTTAAAATCAGAATATGCATATTTTTCCTATGGAGTCTGGTGAGAGCAGAATACAGGTGATAGACCACTGGGAGTGATGCAGTCAGAGCAAGCATCCATGGCATGCAGCTAATTTATTAACATATGAATGCAAGTGCCGTGAAAACCAGTTGAACATTTTCTCAGCTTCCTCTGTGCCTCGGTTGTTTGTTTTGTGCAGTAATTAGGGCAAGTATGTAGGGCTGCTGCATCCAGCATTCTTGGAGCTGACTGTCTATTCTAAATGTTCACGATTGACCGTGCATGCTTGCTGGTGACTTATTCTTGCAGCGGACCTTTTTATGTTCACTTTGATTGTGCGGAATTTGGAGTACTCTGGTCGTGGTGGTGGAGTAGGGGAGGCACAAAAAGAAAGCTTTTTCATATTTATGAGTCTAGAGCAATGCAAAGCTTAACCAGAACCGGCAGAAACACTCCTTTTGAGTTTTCTTGCATTTAAATCATTTTATTTGTGCAATTTAGGACTACGCAACGGCTGCGTGTTTGTGCGCTTCTTATACCTGTTGTGCTTTGACGGCAACCACTTAGCCCACGAGCCTCCCTTTCCACTCGTCTGAGCAAAGGGAATGATTGAATTTTTACCCACTTTTAAAAAGTTTTGTGGTGAATTCAATTTGAGCGGATGCATTTTTAATGAAGGTTGGCCTCCGTGGTTAAACAGACTGCATACAGTATAATGAAATACAATACAGTGGTATCTTAACTTGCATGTTCAAACTTACGAGTTTTCAATTTATGAGTGATTGCTTGTTTTTTTTTTTTTTTTTGTGAACCACTGTGATTTGAAATGTAGGTACTAGCATGCTTTGGATACACCACTGCTTGAGTGAATAAAAAAAAAAAAAAAAAGGATTAATTAAGGGACTGTAGTGCCCTTGCAGATGGGCAAGGAGCACCACAGTCGTCAATGCGCTTATTGAACGCGACACACAGTTAAACACACAAATATAAAATGAGGACATTTTCAAGGAGCGACTCAGACAACAGCTCCTGTCACTCACTAGGCCACACCCCTTAAAGGCACACATCCGAAACATTAATGCTACAGTACATTCAATAATTACACTTTATAAAACAAGTTTATTTATTTACATTCGTTTTCCCATCCATTTTCTAGACCCCTTATATTCTTTAGGATAGCGGTAATATGTTTGACGATACAAATAGTCAGAAATTGAAAATAATTTTCCAACATTAACATACGCTACACTTTGTGTAGCATTTGAAGTTTATATTTGTTGTAGAGATGAAGTCCAAACACTGGTGTCGGATGCTAACTTAAGCTGCTAATGTTATCCAGAGCCTGGCTAACTCCTCTTTACATGTCACCATCATCAAAGGTATCAATTTTACAGTGGCCTCACACTTGTGCAACATTAAAGAATGTTAAAAAGAAGTCCAGGCAGTGGGCTCGAGTAATTTTAGCTGGTTGTGGTGGCCAATATCAGAATCATCTTTATTTTGCCAAGTACCATATTTTCACGACCATAAGGCGCACTTAAAAGTCGTATATTTTCTCCAAAATGGACGGGGCGCCTTATAATGCGGCGTGCCTTATGTGTGCACCGAGTTCCAAAATCTATAACCGTTGTTGTATGATGAGCGCTCCGCTTGACTGACTGGGAGCATTTCCTGCCGACACGGTGCTTATACAGAGGAAAAGCGGACGTGGCTGAGGACAGCATGCGGACGTAAAGGGGGAAGGGTGCGCGT
>NC_084528.1:18159859-18267359 GCF_024500275.1 Phycodurus eques | reverse complement strand
GTACAGTATTATAAAATGAATCACTAGGGGAATTAACATTTGTAATGGAATGATTTAGTTAACACACAGGATACGATCACAGTTGTAATGATTAATTTAGTTTTGATTATAAAATACATTTTCATTATTGCTGGACGTAATGGCATTATCAAGTATCAGTACTCTGTATCAGCGAGTAATCAAAAGAGAAAAGTGGTAATGTTGCAAGCCTAGCTAAGCCAGGCTTGAAACACTAACTTGTTCCCTAAAATTGAAACCCTAACCCTGGAATCAAATCCTTATTTGAAAACTCAACTGAGGCTTACAACCCTAATTTGGAACCTCAACCCTGTCCGTTTTTAGTAGGAATAGGCCTTTGACTAAATTTCCTTGATTTATGGTGAAAAGCCTCTGGAATTCTTTGAAAATTCAGCCCCCAAAGCCAGTTTGAATTAGCAGCATGAAATTTGGTGGGCATATCTATCATGAATAGCCACACAACAAAATCTCAAGAACTCTCTGAAAAGACGCATGAAGTCTGACATTTTGTTTTGAAACAGCCGGTTTAAGGTCATTTGACCAGTTATTTTGTTCCTTCAAACGTGAACTTATCCTAGAGATTTTGTACGATTGCTACCAAATTTGACCACATGTATTAGATGGGTAACGCAAAATTGCAAGAAATTTGAGTTGTCGTCATTGCATGTGGGGTCGAAGCCTGGCAGCGAAACTTGATGACTTGCCATAAAACACAAACTCCAATATCTCTGCTCCACAAGCCTGACAAAAAGTCTGAGATTCATTGGTGGATGAAAGTCAGTTTTTTTCCCTTCATTGCTGCAAGACTTGATTAATTAGCAACCCATTCCACATAATTGACAACTGTGAGCGATCAGTTAATTGATTATGGTGCCTATTGTTAATTTTTAGTTAAAACGATCTAGTGTAAATAGTGAAACTGAACGGATAACTCCGCTCCATGTCGGAACACCCACCCTACTGCTTTGCTGCTGACTCACTGAGGTCATACTAAGAGCCCACAACCGGGACGGTTGTGTCTGGGTCAAAGGTGGTATCCAGACTGCTGTAGTTTTTCCCGTCTGATCCAAAATAAAATAAGCCAAAAGCCGCCCCTAACAAGTAGTGGCAAAAGTCTTTGAGAATTGGCCGGTTGAGGTATTTCCAATAACAATACTCGGCAATGTTTTTGGAAGAGCTTCATTATATCAGTGTGCATGAGAGTCTTTCTTAATGTACCCGAACCAGCCTCAATTCGTCATAATCAATGGTTTTAAGACTGTACTATTAGCTTGAGTAGTATGTCAGCAGCTTATCTTGCACGAAAATGTTAAGGCTTTTTTTTTTTTTTTTGTCCCACACACATTTCCACACCATTAGCTGAGACACCCTCTGCCAAATGTGCAATTCCTTATGTCGAACCGACCTCACAGTCCCGAATAAAGTGGAGAACAAGCTTTAATTTCCATTGGAAAAACAGCCAACCCCCCTTTAATGAATTAGACCTCAGAGACGCGTTTCCCTGTGACCCTGCAGGAGTAAAAGCATCAGAGAAGTGGGGGTTGAGGATGTCGACATTTTAAAATCCCCCACTGCAGCATCTTGGCAGAGGGGATGAAGTAGGATTTGGAACACCGGTGCGAGTGAGCCAAGCGAAGAGGCTGCGAATGATCAGCTCATTTGTAATTTAGTCGCACCTCCCCTCTACACGTCTCACCCTTAAAGCATGAGACTCATATTTAATAGTTCAAAAACCATCCATTGTCAACTGTGTGAAGGACTGCGAGCGTTAACCTTTCTCCCTTTTATTACTGCCTGCAGCCTGGTCAGTTCTCTCATGCTCTGTTCCCTCCCTCCATCCCAACGTCTGTCTTTGTCACATTCTTTCATTTCACAAATCTCCTCCATGGAGCTCGCTGCACAACTGTATGGAATTAAGCACCAAGGCCATTGACATTGTCCTCAATATACCCCCAGGTTTTTTTATTTATTTATTTTATTTTTTATAAATGCACCCATATGCCCTGCTTCTCATTAGCAGTCACCTTTAATGTGTCTAAATGTAGTCTGCGAGGTGGAAGATGGTTTGCGTTATTGAATGGTGGATGATGCAGTGCCCTTATGTGATATTGAAAACATTTAAAGGCAGCGCCATGGAACATCTTTCCATCACCTTCCCTAGGACCTCTTTGCACAAAACACTGAACTTGTATGTTTTTGATACTGTAACATTCTCTTGGCATGGGAATAACAATCACTTCATTTGACTGGTAAGAATCCTGTCGAGCTTGTGGAATTGCCCCAATACCTGATTCATCAACATCAGGTATTGAGGTAAAATAGAGTCCACTGCTGAATCATCCATCCATTTTCTATCGTGCTTGTCCTCATTAGGATTGCGGCTGTCTTAAGGTGAAAGACTGGGTACACCCTGGACAGGTTGCCAGTCAATAGCAGGGCTCATACAGACAAACAACCATTCACACACCATATCACACACTATCACACCAATGGACATTTAGTCTTGAATTAACCCCACTTAGAAATTCTGGATAGGGAAGACTGCTGGTTTGAAAGAGGTGTAAGAGAAGCCATCTATGTCCAATGAGAAAAGCCATCTCTAAACAGAGCAGGAGGTTTGAGACATCACCTATCATCTGCATATAACTGTCCTGACATTGCTCCCCCCTCAAAGGTCGTCCCATTCAACGGGAAGAATGGCCCGAGAACGAACTGATTTGCAACAAGACACGTAGACTGATTAGTATAAAGGATGGCCAACCACACGGGCAACAAAAATAACCTATTGTTGACAGCCCCTAAGGAACACAGTGTATATGCCTTGATATATATATCAAGGCATAAATGTGGAGACTCCATGTCTAAAATTGAACTGAAGTAGCCCTTTCAGGGCTATACACTAACTAACTTTTGCACCAGCTCATGATTTGGTCACAGCCTTTTATGGTCATACATGATGAAACTTGTCTGGAATGCTTAGCACTCAGCAAAACATCGTGCCAATTGCAAAATGTTTTATTTGAACATTTGTATAACATTTGTGTATGAACCCTAGTTCAAACAACACCACCTTTACATTAATAATAATAATCTAAACTGTACATGAAATTCACTTTTTAAATGGGGAAATCCTAATAATACCAGTTATCGCGCATCCACCATAAAAACGTGTGTGTGTGTGTGTGTGTATATATATATATATATATATATATATATAAAACCAAAAAAACGCTGCAATTGGTTTTTGTTTCTCTTTTTTTCCCTGAACAATACATACATACTGTTTTTAAAGACCTTAGCCACTGGCCACATGCTGTTAAAAAAGTAGTTGTTAGCTCAAAGTTAAAAAAAAAAGATGAGTTTTTTTTGATGCAAGGTACATCATTATACATTGGTGCTGATCTGTGTCGGCAGCCCAGAATTTTAGCTCACTGGTAGCGCTCTGCACTCTCAAACCGGCGACTTGGTCGCGGCCCCCACCCTCCAAAAAAAAAGGTAGGTCGCGGGAGGTTGGCTGCTTGAAAAGTAGATCTTGGGGCAAAAGAGTTTGGGCATTCCTGATCTACACCCTTGTCAGCGACGCCGCCTTGACCGACGACTGAGCGGGCCGCTCCGTGAGCACAGTTTCTCCAGCCCACGTAAGGCTCGCTCTCAGCGGTTGTGAATGCGCACGCCTGTTTGCCGTTCATTTAATGAGACTGCACCCTCTCTACAAAAGAGGAGAGCATGCAGGTGGAGGAGATTGACTAATACAGTAAAAAAAGCCTGACTTTTAACCACGTCTTATATAGTGAGCCCGTGTTATAGGGAGCATTAAAACATGCACTCGTGCAATTGCGACCAGATGTAATTTTTACTCGCGCACACTGAAAAAAGGGTCACATATACGACCATTTTGGTTGCCGTCTCGAGCCCTGACACCAAGCCAGGCCCTGCCCTTTAAAGCCACAGACACTCGGTCACAAATAATAGTGTAGAATGTGAGGATGGTTACCCTAAGTGGACAAAAATAAACTTCACTTCTCACATGCACGTTATTGTTTTGTATGTTGGTATTGTTGTTTGATAATGCAAAATAATGTTTGCATCCCATTAATCAATGGACTAATCGGTAGAATTTAGGTTTTCTAAAAAGAATCAATGGCTTGGAGCCCTTTCTACTTCTCTGCTTAATATGTAGCATGGAAACAGGACTTCAGAACATTCACAGAAACCCTCCCACAAAGAATGAATCTGTTAATTGATATTTTCCCCCAATAATCGATGGAGGAAATTCTGTCAAATACATTTCCCTAGTTCTAGCACAACACTAATATATTGTTGCTTCCCACTGTGGACATATATTTTCATTTTTCTTCTTCAGGGTAAACTCTTCTAGCAAAATATTAAATTTCAAGCACTCCATGCATGTTTTTTTTTTTTTTTTTTTTTTTTGGGTTGTTTTTTTTGTGTCAGCTTAAGCACTGGAGACGTAAATATCTTTTTTTTGTCCCATCCTTTTGGTGTGCATTGATGATTATTAAATGTTTTTAAAATGTTGAAGTGGACAGAACTCTGTCTAAACAAGGACGTGACTCTGTCTAAACAAGGACTTGTAATTGTTTGTTCCTTTCAGCTTGTAGCAATTTCTATCAAGGTAAAATGACACAAAACTGACTATATCCTCAAAGCATCACGGAGTCTGCATAATTGAGGGTCTATTGGCGACATGGTTTTCTTGCATTAAGCTGACTTGGTTCAGCAAAAATCTACCTTTCATGTTACCCGTACTTTTAAACTTTACATTGATTATCTTTCGGCTGTCAGCACTTGGTTTGCAAAAAGAAAAGAAAAACGGTGATCATCTTGTCAGCATTGTTCTTCAAAAGAAAGAAGTACAAGTTTTGATGGAGATACTCTATAAGATGCTTTTATAAAACAAAGCATTTGCATTTATTGAGAACACAGAGAGTCATTGTTCAGTCACAAAGTGGACTTGCAAGGTTTTCTTCACACAGTGACAGTTGCATACTTCGAAACTTAAAGAACCAGTTTGACCAGTTGGTTTGCTCTCCTGATATTTTATCAGCATTGGTACTTTTCAGCCACAACCTAACCTGGTTTAGCAACCACGAGAAACACTTGACTTGTGACTGGTCTAATCTTGTTATACCGTTTGGGGCCAATCAAGCCATCAAATAGAAGTAAAGTGAAGAAGTGAGTATACAGAGCTGGCTTGATTAGGAGTCTGGTTGCTGAAAGCCATTTGAGAGGTGATTTAAAACATCCTCACAATACAGAAAAAGGAGGAGCTAGACTGATCTCTTCAGGGGCCGCTGTTTTTGATGTCTTATCTGGTGAAAGGATGCAGACACTGTTTGTCTAGCCTTTCAGAGTCTTATCACTCTGAAGCCTGGCAAGATCTCATACCTGCATTCTTCCCAATCGAGCTGCCTCGCAAGGTTACAGCAAATAATTTATGGAACACATAAAACGATCTGACTTTGGCAGTGAGCTCTATTTTAGTTGGCATATTTTGTCCCTTTTTCTCCCCTCTTGTGAACGTGTCAACAGCATCACAGCAGCCAGACTAAGCTCAACTAATAATACACACATGTGCAGCATCTTCATCACATCAGTCGTTGACAAGGTCATGTCAGAATTCACACTCACCGGGGGCTGGAGGGCATGCTGGCTGTGGAGCAGGAAATGGATTTTGGTGTGAGTGGGGGCTCGTCCAGGTCTCTTGATGTTGTCATGCACGCTAAAAAACTTCCCTACGCGACCTACTGCTTCCAATACACGCTTGCCCCGGCAGTGATCCCTGGAGACGGGGAATGTAAAACTACACCCAGTCTTAAAAAAGAAAACATGGTTTCCTTCAACAATGTGAAACCTCAACAATCACACACAATCTGTTCTGAAGTTGGTCTAATTTCCAAACAAATTTTCCCATTGGCAATGATGTACAGTAACATGAATTCACAACACATTTATCAATCTTTAGGCAATGTAACCACTGTAACATAAAACTAAAATAGTGAAACTATTCACCCTTTATTCACTGCAATACAGTGATTGCTGTTTATCGCGGGATATACGTTCCAGACCCTTGGCATTTAATAATGTTAAAAATGTTAGTGCCGAGGGACCGGTGTTAGCTCCGTCCAATACTCCACAGCCTTGGTCCATGTGCAGCACAGAGTGCACAAAAGAGACACTTAAGGGAAAGTTAAATTTATGTTCGCGAACTGAGGATCTCAACGGCTCGCTCCACAACAATGACGTCATTTAAGACATCAGTGCCTTGCTCAGAGTTGTTCTGTGTGTGTGTGTTAGTCCCCACATAAAACACACATGTGAAAGTTAACTGTTTAAGCGTAACCTCAGCGGCACACGTTATTCACCCAGTAGTTGATTACGGCGAACGTATTTGATTGACAAGTGAATGGCACGTCTCCAGCGCCTTCAGTGGACCAACTGCACAGGCCTGCAGCTCGAGGGTGGGCCTTATTTTTCATGATTTCTGAGGCATAAATAAGCCAATTATTTTATCGTTTATCATGATAGTTTTTGGGAAAATATATCCATCCAGCCATCCATTTTCTTCCGCTTATCCAAGGTCGGGGCAGTAGCTTTAGGAGGGAAGCCCAGACTTCCCTCTCCCCAGCCACTTCATGCAGCTCTTCCGGGGGTATCCCGAGGCCTTCGCAGGCAGGCCGGGAGACATAAGTCTCTCCAGCGTGTCCTGGATCGTCCCCGGTGTCTCCTCCTGGTGGGACACGCCCCAGAACACCTCACCAGGGAGGCGTCCAGGAGGTATCCTAATCAGATGCCCCAGCCACGTCATCTGGCTCCTCTCAATGCGAAGGAGCAGCGGCTTGACCCTGAGCCCTCGTGAACAAGACCCCGAGATACTTGAACTCCTCCACTTGGATCTCATTCCCGACCTGGAGAGGGCACTCCACCCTTTTCTGACTTTCCTTTACTGTATATACTTGTGTCCTGTATACTGAGTATCTTCAAAAGTATTCTCTATTCAGGTTATGTATTCTAATCAGTCAAGTCAAACCAACATTACAGAAATAATGGGCGCTAACTTACGACATAACGCTGGCATGTTTCCGTACAACTGTACAGCTTGCTAGGCTACATAACATTTTGTTCCACCCCCAAGGCCCGCGGTTACCGAGTCGTGTGCCTGAACCAAGAAAGGGGAGGGGTACGGGGGGCCGTAGCTGGGGAGCCAACGGCAAGCTCAAACAACCAAGAGGAGTGGAACCAAGAGAGCAGGCTGGCAGCGGGAGTCAGGGGTTAAATACCCCGGGGGCGTGTCGAAGAGGATCGAGGACCAGACCAGACCACACCCATCAGCTTGAATCTAGTCTACAATTTTGACTCATAAAATGGTTTGGAAATCATACAGAGTTCCCTCGTTTTTCACTGTTAATGGGGACCAGACCCCCCCCGCAAAAGGTGAAAAACCGCCAAGTAGGATTTGCTTAACTAATCAAAAAGATTATCGCGGAAACAAAAAAGGTTATTGCGAACACAACAGCGTGGATGAGACTGGCGAGACACAACAATGGAAGATGCTGGGTGAGGCTGCGATGATGCGCAGCCAATCAGCTTACGGGATAAATCCACTCGTGCTCTCATTGGTCGATGTCACGCCGGGAACCAATCACGCGCCTTGTGTGAGTGCCCGTACAGTACAGGCATGTAAAGGCATGTACAAAGCCTCTCAGTCAACTAATCTCTTTGTTTGGCATGCAGGGAAACCTTCTCTCGCGCGCATCAACATGAAACAACGCGTCTTTCCGCAATATGGCTGCATATATGGCTGTATTTTAAATTCTTTAAATTTTTAAAAAAAATTTTATTAATATTTTGAAAAAAACAGATGAAACAGATAAATGTCTTTTGCGGAGCCAATCAATGACGTCATTGATTGGATCGGTGAATTATGACATTAAACCCGATCAGCATAAAATACTAATTATCGGCCGATACCGATCAAGCCGATCAGATCGGTGTAAAGTCTATTTATTTTATTCGTCATAGCGGGTCGTTTAGCCATGCTTTTTCTGGTCCCTCACCTAGGACCTGTTTGCCATGGGTGACCATGCCAGGGGCATAAAGCCCCAGACAACTTAGCCTATAGGATCACTGGGACACACAAACCCCTCCACCATGATAAGGTGATGGCTCAGGGAGGGAGGGAAAATATATCCATCCATCCAGCCATTCTCTACACCGCTTATCCTCACTAGGGTCGCGGGTATGCTGGAACCTATCCAAGCTAACTGCGGGCAGGAGGCGGGGTACACGCTGAACTGGTTGCCAGCCAATCGCAGGGCACATATAAACAAACAAGCATTCGTACTCACATTCATACCTACGGGCAATTTAGGGTCTTCAATTAACCTACCGTGCATCTTTTTGGGATGGGGGAGGAAACCAGAGTACCTGGAGAAAACCTACGCAGGCACGGGGAGAACAGGCAAACTCCACACAGGCGGGGCCGAGATTTGAACCCTGCTCCTCAGAACTGTGAGGCAGATGTGCTCAGCAGTCCACTACCGTGCCGCCGGAAAATATATCGTCCTAAAAAATTTATTGTGACACGCCTACTTGTGATATTTTTATAGGCATAGATCATTTTACACTTCAGACTATGTGAGTGCCAGAATGCACGTCAGGGAAACGATGAGTCCCAACCCGGCAACACTGACCCCCTGCAACTTATCACGGAATATAGATGCATCCTACGCGATATCACGGTCCTTTCATCGCGGTCCTGCCTTTTTATTACAGGCGTTAGTTTTTTTTTTTTCCTTTTTCTTTTTTCCTTTTTTTTTATACTGTTTGTAGAATATTTTTGTTATTGATTGCTCTTGTTCTCTCTCAGTATATTATGTGTTTAAGCCTGTCATAATAGCAAATGTTTTTAGGACAATATATTTTCCCCAAATTATCACAACAAACGATGGTATCGTTGTTTATTATGCCACTGATGTTAGCGCATAATAATTCAAGTACATGCTTTTAAGAACAATTCACTTTTAATTCTAATTCTAAGAATAATGAACATTGACATTGTAATGTAGAACAATAAAATATCTTGGATTAAAAAAATGTAAATAAAACAGTTCACAAAAATTGCACCTCAACAAATTTTAAAATTTGGCACAGAGGTGTAAACGGTCATTATTGCCTTAACAGGCAATATACTACCAATCAGGTTTCCAGTTGGTTAAGAAAAAGTGCCAAGTAGCAACATTAATGACAACACAAGTAGATCAAGGCAACCTGTTTTTATTCAAGATTTGTACTACTTTTTACGTCTGCAGCCTTACTTTAAACGCTGCATTGTCAACATGTTCAATGGCTACAGCTCTTATAATAGTAACACTATACTGTATATAATGTGAGCATACGTGCGCCATATTCATGTTTGTATTTGCATTGTTGGGCAGAGGGTTCCATAATTGCAAGCTGATGGGAAATGGGAGATGTCCCACTGTGTTTTTCGTTCCCAGCTGAAGAAATTGGGTGGGATGGTTGTGTTTAAAATTGATTTTGTCACGTTGAGGTTTTAAGTTGTTTTCTTTGTTGCGACGTCATACAAATTCGACATACCAGCTCGTTGGTATTAGCGGGATGGCCACGTTCATCTGGCTTGAATCCAAAATGTTCCCACATCGTTGCGGTGGCGTTAGGCTTTGGAACTAATTCCATTTATGCCGCTCAATTTTCTGTAACTGCAGCTGCCGGCTCCATGTCAGGAAACTTAGCTTCGTGCCCACATAATAAACGTGCGCCTGCGCGCACACACGCACGCAGACACGGTACACGGCCAATCAGACGGAGTGTCCCCGCGCTTCAAAATCTCTGATTGGTTTAGAGAACAATGAAACCCATCGTGTGTCTTCTTTCATATGACTGGGCACCTCTACACACCAGACTTTACACCCATCTGATCGGGCTGATCGGTATCTGCCAATAATTAGCATTTTATGGTAATTTGCTGATTGGCTTTGTCATAATTCGCCGATCCGATCAATGAGGTCATTGATCTGTGCCGCAAAATTCCGCGTTGCCATCGTTCACAGTATAGTTGAACCCAAAAGCTAGTTTATTAACTTACTTCAGCCGCTGTATATAAACAAATATATTTTGAAGTAAATAAACCAGTAACATTTCCTGCGGCACACCTGACTGATCCTCATCATTTTTGTTTGATTATTGAGTCATAATTTTCCACTTTGGAGTATAGGAAAGGTTTTTAGTAGCATTTAAACATGTCATACAAGTGTAAAATCCAAGTTAACCGCTGTAGGTAAAAGCAATGAGGAGCAGGGTGCTCCGCTGTACATCATCCGCTCCGAAACAAGGATAATGAAGCAGAATGTTCCGTGGCTGAGATGCGGCGCCTTAATTTTTCATGACTGCACATAGAGTGCGACACTTGTTGGTTTTAACGACGTGGGCGCCGCGCGACGCTGACAAGCGAGCAGCATCGCGGTCATTGGCCCCCCGAGCCAGTAAATGGCATTTAAATCCTCCCCTGAAGTTGCTGCATTAAGGTCAAATGGATGCAGCAGGTTTATGCCTTTATCTGCTCTGTTTTCTTACCGAGGGGGGCGTGTCGGACGTGTTCTCAGAGGAGACAGCTGGCCTGGCTTTGTTTGGAGCGATTTGTCTCCTATCTGGTCTGCTGATTGGCTGTCCTGCAATTAGGCCCCACTGTTTACCTCCAATTCCTCCCCCTCCTGATTCATTCTTTCCGCGTCCTCCTGCCGTCTTTGCCTGTTTACGTATATTTCCCTAATGCTCCAAACTTCCTCTGGCTGTAATCTGGGCCTGCATAATTGATCCATCTGCTTGCTAAAGCGCTGTGTCTCGTGCTGTATTGCCTCGTGCTGGTTCGCCTCGTTTCTTGCTCCCTCTCTCCTTGTGAGTCATCAATCCCTCATCGAGGCTGCGGCTAATTGGAATGTCTGTTGCTTCCCTGCATCCTCTTGTCGCATTTTAGACCCCCTCAAGCGTTCTTTCTCTCCACCGCGGTGCCACACACAGCTTTCCTCTCCTCCCGCTACCTGTGCCAGCCCTGAAGTTTGTCTTTAAGATGATTCAGATTGCAACCTGCCCCTGCCCTCCCTGTGGACATTTGTTTTTCTCCTCCAGAACTTAACAAGGTCCTCTGTTTCCTATTTCTCCTCCTCCTCTTCCTCATTCTCTCTCTTCTGGCAACAACGCATCCTCCCACTCTATCACAGATAGGCATTTTATTATTTTTTTTATGGTTAAGCTGCTGAGACACTCTGCTTCTTTGCTTGGTGTTTTTCCTGTTTATCTCGCTCTCTCTCTGAAGAATGACATTCGACGCCATGTGGCGGGTGAAACTGCACCTGCAGCGATGCGATCGGGCTGCATTTGATAGTTAGATCAGGTCGTTAGGCGGGCGAAAAGTGAGAGCGGCTGCACGCTGAGCAAACCTGTCGTGCGGCTTAGGCGGGATCAGGCTGACTGGGCCTCGCTTCGACGCTGTCACACACTCATCTACCCTGCAGGCAGCCATGAGGCCACCAACATAGCCTGACTCATCCAACAAGAATCTCACACTGATGTTGAAATCGGATTATATTTGAAGAGTTAATTCCCAAAGTACAATGTTGTACAACTCTATACGCTTCGCGGGACTTAAAAGTTGTTTTTATTTTGTAGAGACTGACAGACGACACAAACGGTAATCTGCATAGACGGCTGGCAAGTGTTCCTCCCAAATGCACTTTCATGGTGCGTTGACACGCCAGCAACTGAATAAAAAGAGAAATGTATCTTTCTTTGTTTGTTTAAAGCTAATAGACATTCTTTGACCTGCAAAAATGACTAAAAATAATGCATGCCAGGTCAGTAGTTGGTGACATTGCAAAGCATCCGCATAATGACATGGGCAGCAGCAATCGAATATTTTTATAATTAATTATTCTACCTATTATGATATCAAATAATTGCCTAATCGTAGATTAGATTGATTTTGCATTTTTAAACAATAAAATGTGCACGTAGGGAGCAAGTAATATTACTGTCCACTTGGGGTTGCCAGCTTCATATTCCACACTACAATGTTTGTGACCTTGAGTGTGTGTGGTTTTAAAAGATGGGGCCTGGCATGGTGGCTGACATGAGAACCCGAATCTGTTAGTGAGAAAGCACCGTAGCCTACACCTACACTACCGCAGTAGTAAAGTCAAAATTACAATTGATATTTCTAATAACAAAAAAAACAACCTACCACACACAAAATAAAACAATCAATAAAAGAATAAAACTATAATGGATGGAAAAACAGTAGGGCTGCAACTAACGATTACTTTAATAATGATTTGTTTCGATGATTCGGATAAAACATTTTTGGATTTCCATCCCTTTATTCAATAATAGGACATTATTTCAAATTGACAGTGCAGAAAATGCACAAACATAAATTGATTATGATTCAGTTAGTGGTTTGTTCCATAACGTCAGAAAATAGGGAAACATGTTGATCACTGTTTTCCAACGTAAAAGCAGATGTTTGCAAATGTCTTATTTTAAACACAAAGATAATCGGTCTCCTTTCATGGAAGACTACAGAAATCTGAGAATATTTACTGTTGAGAGTCAGAAATTCCAAGGATTTTTGTGTTAAACAAGGTCTCCAAATGATTAATCGATTATCAAAATGGTTGTCTTAATTTGATAATCAATTAGCTGTCCATTAATCGATTAATTGTTACACCTTTAAAAAACAGTAAGTACAGTGGTAACTGAACGGGGCTTCTCATGTTCGTCACAACATATTGTTACGCTGCTACACATAAGCTCATTGCGCAGAGTTTGTAACCTCGAATGTTGAGATGGTCGTAAACAGGAATGGTTAGACTGCTGAGTCAGTAGCCACCATCTTTTCTGGGATATATATATTTTTTTTATCAAATAATCAAACCATTTTTTTTAAATTTATTTCTGCACCTTTTTTCTCCTTTTATCTCAATGTCTGATATCTCTGCTATTCCATTTGGTCATCTGTACACTTAACAAAAAGTCTTGTAACGTTTGTAATCGTCAGTTGATCATGGTGATTTGGTGTCCTTGCAGAATTACCTTAACGGGAATGAAGTTAGCCTTTTAGGAACCTTTGATTTGGACAAAGGGTAATAAAAAGACAACAAGGGGTTAGACTCACTCAGTTATAGCTAGTTAATGACTTCATCGGTGTCCAATAAGAACCGTATGTCATGTGTGTTTTGTTTCTTTTTTCTAGGAGCAAAAAATAAAATCTGTGTACATGTTTCATAACACGAGACTGCTCTGAGTCAGATAATAGTCGCAGATTACATTGTTTTCACAGCTGTGTATTATGCATACATTAAATGGTTGGTTGACATTCATAACGTCCATGCAGTAAAAACAAACCGATATTTATGGTCAGCGACTGTGGCTCTGCCTTCCCACATGTGAGGGCATTACAGTAAGTACCTTTATACTTTCAAAACCCATAAGAAAAGCAGGGAACACTGCATAGTTACATCAACAGAATGATACACTAGATGTCACAGAATACAGAGAGACTATTGTTCTCAGATCCTCCCATCCCTCCTCTCTACTTGCCTTCATTCAGGTGGGGGGTGCTTTGAAAAGGCCATCTTTTGTCAGTCTCCCCATTCTCCTCACCACACCTGTATGAAATGTACAGGCCTACCATTGAGTATTTCCCCTACAGAGGAAAGTGGCTCTGCAGAAGCAGATGATTGGATCATCTACCCCGAAATTGCAGCTCATGTAGGTTATCTCTGGTAGGACCAGGTTTTCCTTCCACATGTGCCTGAAAGTGCACTTATGTATACAAAATTGCACTTTTTCCAGCTCCTCGGGGAATTGCATGCTTACCCCACGCACACCTGTTAGTTGGCTCCTTGCTGTTGTGAATTTCTGTCTTGGCTGCCTGAGGAATGTAAAGAGGAGATGGGAGGGAGATGGTGTATTTGGAAACGGGGGAGGTGGGTGCCTAGTCTTCTGACTAGACCTTGTCAATGTGGCCCCGCGGCTCTGCGCTTATTTTCTTCACGTAGGTTGCTGGGAGCCGTCTCCCCATCCCGCCATCTTTTTAAGAGCTTTTAAAGTGAATCACTTGAACCGCTTACTCCTGTCCTTTCCATCCCCTCCCACTTTGCTTATCTCTCAACAAGCTCGCGGCTGATTTGTGCACCAGTGATTCATGAATTTATCTCTGACACCGCACAGTCACGCTGGGTGCACGCATCAGTGTGTCTGGTCAAAGAGACAGCAGAAGCCTGAAATGATTTGGAGGGAGAGGGTTGCTGTGATGCCAGCCGCTATTAGGGATATAACTCTCTCCTTGAAAACACATTTAAAATAGACACTGCTGGGAGATTTGGGCGGGCTTTTTAGGATGCATTTGTGTAAACTAAAAGGAGTGTTCACAATTGCTCTGGATTTAAATAGAAATCCCTCAGGCTCCATCGACCAACTTTTGCCTTCTCGTTGGTTTATCTCCTCCTTTCGTTTGCATGCCCCCCCCCCACTCTACTTACTCTTAACACATGGATTATTTCTCTTATCCATTCCGAAATTCTTACTTCCCTCCCAGCCACTCCCCCTCCTCCCTGTTCTTCCCAAATTACTCTTCTCTTATTTTAACCTGTTCTGTTTGGCAGCTTAGTCATACAGTACTGGCCTGTATGCCTAATGGTGGCTGAGTAGATTTGCTGTGGAACAGGTCATCCCAGAATACACCGGCTGTCTTTTATTTCCATCCATTTTCCTCCGCTTATCCAAGGTCGGGTTGCGGGGGAAGTAGCTTTAATAGGGAAGCCTAGACTTCCCTCTCCCCAGCCACTTAAACCATCTCTTCCGGGGGGATCCCGAGGCCTTTGCAGGCAGGCCGGGAGACATAGTCTCTCCAGCGTGTCCTGGGTTGTCCCCGTTGTCTCTTCCTGGTGGGACCAGGCAGGAAATCCTCATCAGGGAGGCGTCCAGGAGGCATCCTAATCAGATGCCCGAGCCACCTCATCTGGCTCCTCTCAATGCGGAGGAGTAGCGGCACTCCTCCCGGAGGGGTCACTCTACCCTTCTCCAACTGAGGACCAAGATGTCAGATTTGGAGGTGCTGATTTTCATCCCAACTGCTTCACACTTGACTGCGAACCGCTACAGCGAGAGTTGGAGATCATTATTCCATTATTATGTAATAATCATAATTATTATTATTATTTTGCTGTTTTACTATGCTATCTGCTGCTAGGTAGATCTTATAACTGCCTGACCCGGATAAATGAAGGTTAAAATACAAATTAATGAAATGCAAAATAAAGTATTTTTTATGAAATTTGACTCAAACTCAAACTTTATTCATCAGAATCAAACAACAACATGTTTGCATTAATGTGAAGAGTGATACTGAGATCTCGACTGCACTCTTGGAACCTGTCTTTATCCAGCTGCTGGTAAAAGTTGACAAGAGGGAGTTGTTGGTACCGGCTGCGACACTCCGTGTCACACTGCAGCTCAATGAGCTCCAGCTGCAGGTGGGCTGGAACGTCACTGAGATCCACGGAAACGGTTTGGCACATAGAACTTTTTGGTGACTAATACAATGGAGTTTTATAGCTTTACCTCCTTCTTCGCTTACTTTGTGACACACTCGGGTTGATAATCCACTGTGCTCGCCAACCATGGCAGGTGCGCCATCCGTAATAATCCCCGTGATTTTATTCCACTTTAATTTTATGTCATGTACGGCGGAACAAACAGAAGCAAATAAATCTTTCCCTCTTGTTTGGTCCTTAAGGCTCTGGAGGTCAAGTAGCTCTTCACGCATGTTCATTTCACTGTCCACTCCTCTAAAAAAAATCAGTAACTGAGCGCTGTCGGATGCATCCGTGCTTTTGTCACAGGCTCACGAAAAAAATTCAAACTCCACTCCTTTTGCGTCCAACTGTCTCTTAATATCAGAAGAAACTTCTTCGATCCTTCGTGACACAGTGCTACGAGCCAGGAAAACATTGGCGAACTGTTGCTTTTTCTCAGGACAAATGTTCTCCACCATTTTCATCACACAGTCTTGAATAAATTCACCCTCAGTAAAAGGTTTGCAGTGCTTGGCAATCAGCGTTGCCACCTCATAGCTTGCCTTTGTTGTATTTTCATTCGACTCACTGGCTCTTGTGAAAAAGTGTTGCTGTGCCGTTAAACCAGCTTCCAGTTGCTTCAATTTTTCACTGCGTTCGTTCCCAGTTAGCTTGTCGTAATTAGCATGTTCCGTCTGGTCGTGCCTCTTTATATTGAACTCCTTGAACACAGCCACAGTCTCTTGGCAAATTAGGCAGACGCAGTTGTTTCTAAACTCAGTGAAAAAATATTCAGACTTCCATTTGTCCTGGAAACGTCGGCCCTCGCTATCTACTTTCCTTTTCTTACTTCCAGTTGCCATTTTAGAAATGGGCAAAAAACAGATCATGCGCAAAACGGCCCCGTGAGAGTTCAGCCACAAGTTTACTGCCATCCTGTGGTGGAATATAAAATTGCGTGTGTATTTTGTACTGCCGGGCCACATATTATTGGTTTTATGACAGAGGTTTCGGGCCAGTGGAAATATGAACACGGGCCGGATTTGGCCCGGGGGCCGGACTTAGGGCATGTCTGACGTAGACTATCTGCTCTCACAGGAAGCCCAGACAATTCTTTACTAGCGCGTCCATCAAGCAAACCGGATCTCCTCTCTCCCCTGGCCCTGCCGTCCATCAGGCTGCAGCTGACAGCCCCTCCTAAACCTCACCCCCATCTTTAAATAAACAACAGCAAGGAGAGGAGTGAGAGGCAGGGGGTAGGAAGCGGAGGAGGAAATCAAAGTAGGACACACATACACAAACCTGAGACGAGGCGGCCATGTCTGTCGCAGGGAAAGGAAGGACTATTTAACAATGTAAAGGAAGACTTGCCTACGTGGCTGTTGGGGGTTGGATAGAAATGAACTCAAGGAAGGAAGACCGTCACAATGGAGTGAGGTGAAGAGGGTCATGTCTGACGAAGAATTGCTGTTATTGCTTTATGTGCTCACATTTATTCCCCGGTTTCAATGGGTGGTGGTGCCGTCTTATTGAGTTCTCTTTTTTTGCTTCTTGTTCATTACAAGGTTCCAGTAGGTGTTGGTGCCATCTTTAGTTATTGTGCTCACTTTTCTATTTGTTTTAGATCGAGCCAGGCTTGGGAAAGTTACGGAACACACAAAAACTTAACGTAATTAGTTGAGGTGCAACAATTAATGAAACTACTTGATTATATAATTACGAGAAAACTATTTTTTTTTAATCGATTAATGGTTTAGACATTATCTTGTCCACATCTTTGGAATTTCAGCCTCTCAACATTAACTACTCAGATTTCTGTAGTCCTCCATGAAGCAGACTGTTTATCTTTGTGTCTAATCAAAATAAGGCATTTGCAAACATCTGCTTTTATTTTGGAAAACACCAATCAAGATTTTTGTGTATTTTCTGATGTGTTACTATTTTTTGTCCATTTTTCAGTCAGTTTACTATAATGTCCTGTTTTTTAGTTGAATCCCTTCACTGTAACATTGTATATCGCCATACTGTATAAACTTAGGTATAAAAAAATTATAATGGAAGTATTTCTGAATGGGTTGTATGGTCAGCTAGCTATAATAAGTACATTAAAAAAGACAAAAATAAAACAAAGATATAATGTAATTTTGAGAACATTTATTGTGCAGACCAAAGTCAAAATTAAAATTAGCACTCCAACAAATACAAATAACATTGCTAAGAATATGAATATTTAACTGAAATTCACTGCCAGCCTGAAATTCACTGCCAGCCCTCCGAGTTATCATTGCGATTTCAGTTCCCCACATTGCCAGCCGTTTTAGAGCATTTTGACTGATCTTTCAGACCCACAGAATAGGCCTGTCACTATCGAATCTTTTTAGAATCGATTTTCCTATCAATTATTTCATTGAATAATCAAATAATTGCGAACTAGTTAACAATTGTGATTAGCATTAGTGTGCGAGCAATTACCATTTTAGGTCACCAAATGCTAACTAATATTCAGCTCACGTTGAACAGGTATGTACATTACACATGTAAGAGTGTCTTAAAATCATTTATAGACTATATTTCAACAAGAATAAGCCATAAGAAAATGTAGAGTGGAGCTTCCTGTTAGCTACAATGAGGTCACTGAACTTCTTATTCCTTCTTCTTGATTTCTGGCAGACTGGACACGTTCAGTCCATTGCTGCCCCCCATTAGTTAAGTGAAGAACACCTAAAACCGAGCCAAACCACCTGTATAATGTGGTGCTCGTGTATATATTCTTGGATGATACAGACTGCTGCTGCTTAGGAAGTTTAAAACTTACTTTCCTCTCTCTTTTGGGTAAGCTACATATCTTAATATTGTCTTTAGTAAAAACCCACTACAGTATGATTCCACCCTCAGTGAGTGCACGCAAACATATCAGACATTCAGCCAACAAAAGAAATAACGATCAGATCCAAACCATGAACATAACAAATGCAGAATAAATTTTTATTTGATAAATGTTTATTAACATTATTGTTGTTTATTTGGTATTGTTTAATACCACACTTCCTAAATTCTGTCATTCTGGGTGGACTTCTTCACTGTCCATGTTTTCCATGTGGAAAACATGGACAATGGTGCAAACATGGTTCCAGCGGAGCTTCGAGGAAGAAACTTTGTCAACCTAATTTTGTAGTGAATTTATCAGTAATTTTTTTTCTCCCCAGCCCTTCCACAGAATATTGTTCTGTGACAACATAATCACAGAACCTAAAACAAAGAGTAGACTCTCTTCTTTCATGAGAACAAATTTTTTTTCTAGCCTTTTCAGTTCTTTAGTAATCAATGGTAGAGCATGAGTTGGTATTACCAAAAAATTGACCAAAAAGCAGAACAGTGACTTTGACACTGTTTAGCTTTTGTGACACCTCAAACAATAAATAAACAAAAACAAGACTGAGAAAAAGCTTTTGATGCCAAAATATTTTTCTTACAGATGTACAACTATTACGCACTGTGAGTGACGCTGACTCATGGCATAGTTTAATTTGAGCATCAGTGGCTTTTTACATGGTGTTCCTCATTCACGCTGTGAAGTTTTCTCATTATTGCAACACATACTCTCTACTACTTACTGTGACACACATGACTGTTAGGTCCTTAAACTTGTCTGATTTCCAGCATGTTGGCATTTCTCTCCCACAAAATCATGACAAACTGAGATTCACCGCCTAATCTTTGTCTTCTATTTAAAAGCTGCGCTTATCTAAATCCAAGGTGATCCAATGCCACCATCTACAAGAATCTGTTAGTAATCACAACGGTTTACACACCTCAATCTGGCCTTTCCCAGATTGTTCATAGACAATCTGGGAAAGGCCCTCATCCACGCCTACCCGTTGAAAAATGTACAAATATACGTCAGTGGCAGTAAATGGTACAGTTGACAAATTAATTCGTCTGTGGCAGTGAATTAGTTCATCAGAAATGAACGAATGAATAAAAAAAAAGAAAATCACCTGATTTTAGGGAAAGAAAATTGTAAAATTTGCAACAAAAATTACAAGCCTCTTCTAAATACTCTGGGGAGCCGGGTTAAGAAAGCAGCCATACTTTGCCCACCCCTGGTCTATATCCATGCAAACTCCCACTATGCCACAAAGCATTATTCTGGCTTTGAAATAGGAGTTCAGAACATTCAGACAGATTCTCCCATCACAAGAAATATACAAAATACTAACAATTTGAATTTCTCCCTATTGTAGCTCAAGAAAATGTAGTAAGGCAATATTTCTTCCCTCATGTCCTTTCAACACTGACAATTCTGATGTAATTCCCATTATTAGCGCACAGTAACACACTTTTCCTCATGTACTGACATCTCAGATCATGGAACGACGCTGGCTATTCGCTGCGCATCTGCCCTTTTCAAAATCTCGTCCAGAACAGATGACATAGTTATGCAGCGTCTGCCTGCGACAAGCTGACTTTGGCCGCATTAAAATAATTATGCGGCATACAGCCTGACCGCAATGCTCTCATGCCTATATAGCCACTCGCCGTCGGCTCATCCCCAACAGGTTATCTGTGAAGCCATCAAGGCTAATGTTGGGGGGAGTCTTCTCCCCCTTGTGACTGTGTTTTAGCACTCTTATACATGCATTCATTTGTCAGGTAGAGTGGACACACTCTACTTTCACTTGCTCCTTTAATGCTGACCCAGAGGTTAATTGGCCATAAAATAGTCTGATCGTAGCTATGATATAATAGTTAAGCCACTCTGATTACATATATAATGCATAATTCAGCATTTCATCGTATCAATAAAAGGCCCAAGTTGATTGTAGCAAGCATTTGACGAAATTCGCCATCACAGGGGATTCATTCTGCTCCCACTCTATCTTCCTGCATTTCATCTTCGGCCACATTAAGGTTGAGTTATGTGCCGAGTCAGGTCAGTTTTACTTGTCTAGCACCAGGAGCAGCTACAGATGGATGTCCTTTAAAACTCAGTATATCAATAAGCACCGGCAACAGTTTCATATTTGGCACTGGCATTCATCTCCAGAAGGTGGAGTTCAATCTTTTTAACACTCACAAGATGGTAATTACAGCCAGGTCTGCTAGTCTTGGGTACCTCACTAAAGTGATAGTTTGATGCCATTGGCTTAATAACACATTTGGATTTAGCACACCATCACTGTAAAAAGCAGTGCAGACCGCTTGCACATTTTGCTCAGCAAAAAGCCTACATCTAATATTTAGGGATATAAAACTGACTACAATCCTATGAGACTTCTATGCAGGCAAATAGTCATATTTGCTACACGCTATATAATTCAAGAGCACTAAAATTAGTGTGCCATTTCATTAAATTTGATTACCTTTGTGTTTTTTTAAAGGCAATAATGGTTAATTTAAAAGTGCATAAATGCTTTTGTTCATTAATGAACATGAACAGATTAAGTTTTGAAGTCAGCGGCGGCTACGCTTTGCCAACCCATGGGCATTTGATGTCTTTCTCTTTGTGAGTGCAATTATTGTGGTGAGTCAAGTAAAATCTTTCTTGTGTAATTTTTAAAATTTTTCAAGGCACACTTTGAAATCGGTGAAAATAAAATGGCCTAGCTACTGCGTAAATTGCCGTCAACTCTCGTAACAGTACAGTAGCTGTGACATGGCATCTGTGTCTTTGTGTTTTTCGTATAGAATCTACCAAAGTGGAATATAGCCACAACTGTGTGCGCTTTTACACAGGAACACGACATCATGCAATAAGGTAAGGCTATGGTTGCACTATGTTCCTGGCAGCTACAGCAGCCCCACAAAATGGGATGCTCACGAGACAACATGGGGGGGGAAGAGATGGGCAGACATGAGAGGCCGTGATTGCCATGGATACCCAGTGATATTTTTAAATTATCAAAAAAGTTGCCATAGCAGTTACGGTTCAGAAGGGAACCCTAGTTTCACCCGTAGTAAAACTGGATGAACGCAACAAAATGTGACTGTATGTAATAGTGCATAGCAACACTTGAATGGGGTGTATGTTAGCCATTCGTCACGTTCAATCAGATCCCTCCCGATGTGTGACTGTTAACGGGCCCGGTCAAAGGAGCTTCAGCTTGGCAAAACATGAAATGTGAGAGACACAGCATCCATGGTAAACTGCAGACCAAACCATAGTACGCCTTTTAGCCTCAGGGACTCAGCAGCCTCATCCCTCCATGGACAGAGCGCGAGAAAACCTAGCAAGACTTGAATACGGGGGGAAAAATTTGTCAGAATCCATATTATAAAGGGAGATGAACTGGATGATGTCAGTGGCATACAAAATACCTGTCGGACACCGACAATAGCCTTCAACACAACACGGCAGAAGCAGTGAGTGCCAGGTGTTAAACTCTACAGCACAATCCCGGCTTTCTTCCAATTCCTTTCAGACAGCTGCTGTCGAAATTACGTTGTGAAGTTGCCAAATTTGCAGGTCAATGGCGATTCAGAGTTGGTACTTTTTAACGGAAAAGCAATGTAAAAGGTTCAGCATTTATCTGCTTATGCCTTATGTATATAACTCAACGAAGCAGGATTTTATTGCTGTGTGTGCTTTCACACTGCAGCACTACATCCCCAATCAGATAATTAGATGTGTGACTGTCTTCCCCATTGTCTGATGTGACTTACTGTATGAAACAACTATCTGTCTGGGAAAATTGTATGGTGCAAATTTGAAGGATAACTTAAGATTGACATTTTAACATTTTGGTACCTTTCTCACAGAACAGCGATATTTTACAGAACCAAATGAAGCAGGATAAGAAGCTGGTCCCGGCTTTACGCCATTACCTTTCACACAGCGGCCCACCTCTATTACATATCTGATATTACCCCATGAGCTGCCAAATTTGCTGGCTGACTTTGTGTTGGTAGCTTTCACACAGCAAAGTCACAAATACTTTATAATAGTGTGAAAGTGGTCATTGTCACTGTACTATGGTTAATTGTAGAGCTTTCGTACCATGTTTGAGTCTTCAAGAAGAAAGACAAAATTGTAACTTCAGCATTACTCAAGCATTTTGGCATCATAATGGCTTATTTCAGCATATCCATTGGGAGATAAAAACACCACCTGTGAATTGCCCACTATAGCTAAGAATGTGGCGGGTTGTGTGTTTTTAAAGCGCCTTTAGGTTGTTGAGGCTTAAATAGAGAAGCTGAAACAAGCAGCTGTAAACAGCGGCTGCTCGAACACGATGCTGACAAATTGGAAGCCTGTGTCGTTCTGGCAGAAAATCATTAGATCACCTGACGGTTGACAAAGCTGATTTGCGGGCGAGTGTGTAATGGCAGAATTGATGGGGGTACAGGGGAAGGGAAAAGGCATGTGTTGGACGGGTTGCAATAGGGCGAGGACGGCGGCCATGCTGTTGGAGGTAAATGGATGTTGGCAGTAGCCAAAGGGAGGTGGAAGCCCGTTACCATCAGTGGTGGTAATGAGGCACAGGTGCAATGTGTGGATAGAGAGGGGGGTGATGGAAAATAAGCATCGTCCAAAATGTGGATAAATGAATTCAGCATTAATAGAACAGGATTTCTTCACATCACTCATCGCCACTCGATAGGAGTTCATGAACAACCACCCAAAAACAGTTGTCACCCTGGGGATGAATCTCAGGGTGCTTCCTCTCTCTCTCTCTCTCTCTCTCTCTCTCTCTCTCTCTCTCTCTCTCTCTCTCTCTCTCTCATCCAAAACAAGAGTGACATTGAGTGGGAGCACAAGTACTAATTCTGCATTTGTAGATCAGCATAGTCAGTGATCATTTAATTTGCTTGCTTGTCAAACACATGCTCATGACCGAGCAGACAAAAAAGCTAACCATGCAAAGCTCTGGCGACCTGTGTTCAGAGAACTTCATCGTTCCCTTTTTTTTGTTTGTTTTTTAATTTCAAATTAAAAAATGTTGGATCACCCTGCTCTGAAAATTAGCAGAGCAGGCGACGACGAAAGTGATTAAGGAAGACCGAGGGGGGTAATGTAAGGTGCGAGATTGAGATAGGGGAAAGGTGAAGTTGGAGGCAAAGGGAGAAGGTGTTAAGTCAACGTCGAGGGAATTGAATCAAGTGTGCGCCTGGATGGCGGCAGCAGATAAATGCTCACCACCGCTGGCAACATGGAGGGGGGAGGTGTTCTGCTCTAGCTGTACTTTTTTTTTTTACTTAATGTGTATTTGGAGTTGGATAAAATGTAATTGCTGCATTAGTTTGACTGAAACTTTTAAGGCACATGTTAACACCTCAGTCCATATAGTCATGTATGATAATTTTTTTTATCATTAGGTTCAATAGTGTGGAATCAATTGTCAGGAAAGGAGTGCACAACTCATGTGGCATAGAAACAGAGAAGAGATTCTTTCATCACACATTACATGAAAAACTATGTAAAAGACAATTTCAAAAGTTTGGGATCATTTCATGTTCAATCTCATTCTCTGACAGATGTGCCAGTCACCAGGCTAGGCCCCGCCTTTTAAAGCCACATACATTCAAAGTCACAGATACTACAGTGGAGAACATGAGGATAGGGATGTAACAATAGCTATCTTTTTTAAAAACTATTTGTATCTTTTTCATTTTAAATTGTCCTGTTTGGCTGTCAGGTCAAGCAGAAAGGAAGATATGTATCCCTTTTATGCCAGAACAGTTTTACTATGTTACAGTGGACTTTGTAAGCTGCCACTGTGGTTTCTTTATGTTCTGATGGATGTTCAGTCGAAAAGAAGGTTTTTGAAGGGTAGTGACAGAAAAAACAAAGGGGAGACAGTGAAAAGGTAACTAAACAATATTGGAAAAGACAAGACAAAGTACTAGCTGTAAACAAGATGACGAAAGTAAAGCATTATATACTTTGTTGCAGTACATTATAACTAGTACGATGACACAATAGATTTGATTGTTCTATGGGTCAGGAGTGCTACTCCCTGTGAGGGAAGGACAGGACAATATAGGACAGGATTGGATTGGACAGGAGGGGAAGCATGTAGGACAGGGGTCATGGACCTGGCTGTACAACTGAAGTGAGATGGGACTGGCTATGTAATTTATAAACATCTGTATGACCAGAGTGTAAGTGAGGGGATTCGGATAGTTCTTTTATTTCTCGTAATTAGTGAATGGCCCCACACCCAGCGAATAAGTCCCAGGGGTGTGTGTCTGCAGACGGTGAATTGACAACGTTTCGCATGCACAATAACAGTCAGATGTGTCCTGTAATTGCTGTGCCTGCGGCCTCAGGACCCCAGCCTACCCAATCAAGAGGCGGGGTTGGGCCCAGGAGTCCACCCGAGAGCGACCCGGTGGACGGTGGAGACTATACGTTCAGGGATCATTCCTATAGTTCTTGACAATATCTATATCTCACGGTTTGGTATTATCACAGTATTAATCTCATGGTACAATAATTATTGAAATATTGTGGGAAAGCTCATGGTATTGCAAGAAGACTCATGGTATTGCAGGAATGTTAATGGTACAGGTGGGGAAAAAGAGGCGAAAGCAAAAGAACCGAAAATCATCTTTTCTTGCTGGCCGAGCCGTTCTCAATAGGTTTTAGTAGTTTCTGTATGTTTTTACACAGGTTTTTATGAAAAAGAATCAAATCAAATAGTAATTTATAAATATTAATCAAATCGTATATTATCGTGCACTTCTATCCCCGTCCATCCAATGTTTACATTCGTCTACTGTACTTCCAAAACAGTGTTATTACTGCAGCAATAATATAAACTCAGAATAAAGTAAAAGCATGAATAACACTCTCAAAGGAAAGGTTTAACTTTGGATAAAATTCTCAATGGACTCGTAAGTCAAGGTACTACTGTGCAATTAAACCATTCCCATAGATGGCCTAGGAAAATTCTCCCCAAGCTGGTAAGGCACATGGCAAAAGCAGTACAACAGTGGCCTGAAAACATGAGTTCAGAACATTTAGAAAATAACATTGGGGAATTGATTATCGCCACAGTTGACCAGGAAATTGTAGTTAAATACCCATCCCTAATGTAAGCACTCAAGATGGGTTCAGGGCATTGTGTAGTTTGTAAAGATGTAAAACAAAGCAGGTGCATTCATTCTCTGTGTTTGCACTTTGAATGTAAAACATCGGCCTTTTGTATCGTTGACTAAATATCTTACAAAGACATACTGCGTTGTTCGAGGCAGCGGGAATGGATGAGGGCCAGATAAGACCTGAGGTGACGGTGAACTACAGGGAGACCGCGAAAACCGCCGCCTTACAGTATCCAGTTTCGCCGAGACGCAAGCACAATCTAAGCTTTGTCCCTTCGCTAACTTAGCGCCCGCTGCGAGAGGCTCAACTGTTATGATTCTTTCGCCTTCTTTTACTGCCAAATGACGAGGCCTACTCCGCCACGGGGTCGGCTGATGCTGCACTCGTTGATCAGTGTGCGATCTTCTAGGTTCACACACCTCTCCTTGGGTGCATGAGGTGAACAAACCGGTGACGCCGGGGTGAATCATCTCATACCTCTTGCTTGATACCGACACAGATGAGTAAACACAGGAGAACCACCCCAACTGCCCCTGTAGTTTTGTTGTTGTTGCCATTGTACTTGGCCAGGACAGCCTTAGTTGGGGATGAGGGATAGAGTGCTCATTCATTCATTGCAAACACGCACACCTCCCCTCAGTGGTCTTTCATCTTTACACTCACAGGCTTCTCTTGTTCTGCCAGTGTGGCTGTGGAGAAAGAAGGCGAGTGAGTTGAGCCTGATAGAGGAAGGATGTAAGGCAAGGCAAGAGAGAAGGGCAGCTGAAAGGAAGAAGGGACAGCATTTGAGTTATGTGCAGCAAAAAAACAAAAAAAAAGGCCACGCCTTTTACCGTGTGCATGTGTAGAGGCCCTCGGTTAATGACGGTCCCGACGTGAAATGTTTTGGGTTTACGAAGGGCTTGCAATGATAGTTTACATATACGTCACCAGTGTTGTAACGCTCGAGACCAGTCTCGAGACCACATTTTCAAGGTCTTGGTCCTGTCTCGGACTCAACTCCCAAAAGCCTCTGTCTCGACTGCCCGGACTCTGGCTTTTCTGTCGAGACTGGTCACTGTTGTTGTTAAACAACAAATACCTTCAATTCACGTGTTTCTAACCCCTTACCACTCCTGTAATGACTGCAACAATTGCTGTGTTGTGAATGACAGACACCCTTGCTTCATTTTTGAATTACATACAAGGATTTATTTTTTGCAAGAATTTAGTTAAAAAAATTAAGAAGCTTTGGTCTGTATCCTATCAGAAAATAGGCAAAACGTTCACCATTGTTTTCTAAAGTAAAAGCAGAGGTTTGCAAATGCCTTATTTTGATTAAACACAAAGATAATAAAGTGGCACGGTGTACGACTAGTTAGCACATCCGCTGCTTACTGTGAGAGGTGCACTCGCAGGGAGTTATAACTATTGGTATGAAAAACACTTAAAGGCCACGAATATAATGAAGTCAAATGAACAACAATACGTTACAGTGGTAACTGATCATGTCTTTTTGTAACGTGCTTACAAGCTAATTAATCCTGTACTGTTCGGAACTTGGAAACCTCATATGTCGGTATAGTCAGGCTGAGGGTACGATTCCAACAACAGGATTAGCTGTAATATGTGCCGTTTTTGGAGTACCATCATCAGCTACTGTTGATGTATTTAGTAAGAAAAATGGTGACGTGTCAAATACTTCAGGCGCTACATATATAATTACACAACCGCGTGTTAGAACACATTTAAAGAATTAAGTTATTTTTTCCCCTGATGGCGTGGAACAAACGGACACGGAAAACTCATATGCCGCCTAATCCTTCCACTGGAAATGGTTACTGTATTTCCATGCATATGGTCCATTGTTAATTATTTTCTCTACTGCTGCTTATTTTAAACTTTGTTTGAGTTAACTGCTACCATGAAGCACTTGCATATCAAGTCTGTGCAAGTCAAAGCAAAATTTCGGTCGAACGACGCCTAGTATCTCAAGAAACTCATGAGTCGTGTCACTCGTATCGCAAGGCACCACTGTTTGTACTGTTTGTACAATATTAGAGCATTCATGTAGGCTTATTCTCATTCCCTTTAATTGCTTCGTCCTCATCACCATGCCTGTTCTACCACTCTTCCTCCCTGCATCCCTCCATTTTCCTTCTTCCTTCCTTGGGGCCTGCCTCTGTGGGTAGGTTCCAGTCTGTCTGTTTTCTGATGACTCCACTTGGACCAGATGTGATGCTCAGCAGCTGTTGCTTTCCACTGCACACAACAGCCCGCCCCCTCTTCCATATCTCACTCTGAACTCCCATCCAATATGTTCTTATTTATCTGCATGCCGCTTTGTTCCTCCCGCCATGCGCTTGCTCGAGCGTAAACTGGTGAGTTTAAATTTTATTCCCAAATCTGGTATTTTGTTATCTCGGATTAGCCGCACCAATTCGTTTCCACTTGTTGAGCCTCCTGATGCCACAGTTAAAATTCGTTAGAATATCAGAATCTTTTTTGAGAGCACTGTTGTGAAAATAAGTCTGGGATATATTTGTCTACTTCATGAAAGCCAACTCTGGAGTTATAATCCTCTGAAACAAAACGCTGACTGGTGGATGGCAGGTTTGCAATGGGTATTGTTTCTCTGTGAATCTGGCTGTATTAGTTTGTATTATGAATCATGCTTGTTTGTCTGTTTTGGTAGTCTTTATCCCTCCATTGACTGGCACTGTGCTGTAATTAGAACATCAGTGGCCTGTACTCCATTCATCCATCCATCTGTCAAATTTTATCTGCTCAGGTTTTCTTAACAAGTATCTAATTACACCGTGGTCCCCTGGATCCTGTCTGGATCTGGATTTCTGGCTTTTCAGCTATTAAGATCTTGTATTGAAGCTGGCCACTTAACAGATGTCAAATGTTTAAGCTGTGAGTGTTGTTCTGGTCTTTCACTGGCACTCTGTTTTTATATGCCTGCCTCTAACTTTGTGAGGTTAACTTGTGAACTGAGCCTCCTCCTGACAGGTGCCTCGCGACTGAGATTAAACAAGCGAGTGTTCGGTGAAGGAGGATGTGTGAGTGAGTGCATGTCACTTTGATGGCTTCAGCTTGAGGAACAGCATTCGTGGACAGGCAGCACCTCTCTAATTGGTTGCCTCCGCCGCCACCACCTGTGCTCAAAACCGCGGCCTCTGATCTCGTGGAAATCTGGGATCAGCGTGGCAGATCCAAGCGTTAATCAGCAGCTGCACGCTGCACTCCGGAACGTCAACCTTGCTTGGTGCTCCGGAGGCGGGAATGTCTGTGCTCTTGGGATTTTAACTGCTCCAGAAATCCCTTAATGGGAAAACTCAACATTGCAGTCTAATTTACGAAGGGCGAGATTAAAAGTCAGTGCTGGTATTTGTGCATTCCCGGCACATGACTGAAACTCCGATAACAGATATCGAGCGCCACTTTGCCCCCTTGCTCTGCTCTCTAGTGATAAGATGGTGGCTCTCGCTGCACTTTACTCCCTCCGCTGTCCTGAATTGGGACTATTTGTGGTGGCATACGACACAGCGTCGTTGGGAAATTCATAAGGGGTAATCAGTACTCATTCCTGGTTCCCCTTTGAGGGCTGCGCTAATTAGCCGGCGTCTGTGATTAGTTGGCTTGTGTTTGATCTGCTTCACTCGTCTCCCTCTCTTTATAAAGGCTGCCTGCCGGTGCTGTGATTTGCCTGTGAGGTACACTGAACACACACACACATACACACACACACACAGACTCAAAAGCTTGCACTCTGCAGACAGATATTTGCTGCCTTTGGAGACTCACTAGGTGGCCTCAGACATGCGCTAACATACTGTATATCAGGGCACAAACTTGTCGGCTTGATGCTCCAAAACATGAGGCCCTTGAGCATTCAAAGAAGTGTGCACCTGTTAATATTTCACGATTAAGAACCCCCCCCCCTTTTACTTTTTAGCCTGTGAGTAAAATTATTGGGTAAAGCCTGACAGACTGATTTAGAGAGGATTTTTAATGTCGTCTGATGTTGTTGGTCAACTGTTTGTGCTAGGGCCTGTCGGGAGCAACTAATCGGTAGTTGCGCCCGACAGGTCCTACCACAAACGAGTGAATGTTCTATCATGTTAAAAATTTTTGTTGCGAAAGTTTAAGTTTTACTTTTTAGCCTGTTAGTGAATGTTCTCAGAAAAGGAGTTAAGACTAATTCAGAGGTGATTTGGATGTCGTTAGTCTAGGAACAATAGGTTGCTCCTGCCTGGTCATTACATGAATGGATAAAGTTGCTGCCATGTCAAAAATTTGGTCTACCGAGACAGTCTACTCTTGCAGTTGAGTTACGACTGTAGTTCCCAATAGCCAATGCTTTTTCATCACTACCCAAAGTGGATGAACAGCTTGTTAATGAAGGGTGTTGTTGGGTATAGTCATGGACCGATATCAGATTCTGACAGTATGATAACCTTGAGCAAAAATAGTGCTGTTTAACAGTGTCACAGTAGCTGTCAAATTTATTTAGAAACATTTGGGTAAATAACTTTTCGACTGAATGCAATCAATGTTATTTACAAACACCATATGGAATATTTGGTATATTGGTAAACATAAAAAGAAAATGGTAGGCTTTACATGATCAGGATTTTTGGGGCCGATGAGAGAGTTAAAAAACAAAAAAACTAACTGTTCACCGATCTGATCATAAGATCTGATCACAATGTGTGTATTTAAACGTCATTGATTGGATCGGCGAATTATGACATTAAAGCCGATCAGCATAAAATGGTAATTATCGCCTGATACCGATCAAGCCGATTAGATCGGTGTAAAGTCGAAGAAAGAGAAGAAAATGTAATTTTTCTAAATAAAATCAGAATCAAACGGTAAAAGTACTTATTTCTCAGAAAATGAGTATCTACTTTTCTACTCTCCATTTTGTGAAGTAAGGTCAGAGCAGAAATTAGCTCATGTTAGCCATGCGAGTTAGTCATGGTATTTGAATTTGTAGCAAGTCTATAGGATTTTTTTTTTTTTTTTTCACCAATAGTAGACACGCTAACTCTGGTAGCTGTTTGCAAACAAGACAGTGTTAAATTAGTATATAAACGTTACCTTGAATTTGTCAGTCGTAGGTGGCGTATATTAATAAAAAAATATATAGGCAATTCTAGGCACTTCCAAGACGCTTTACAATTTCATGCATTATTCGTTCACTCCTCAGTCACACCCTGGTGGTGGTAAGCTACTACTGTAGCCACAGCTGCCCTGAGGCAGTCTGACAGAAGTGTGGCTGCTATTCCTCCGACCACCACTAAACACCCAACCACATTCATTCATAGGCAATGTGGGTTAAGCGCCTTTTCCTAGGTACACAACGCTGTTTTTGGCATTCAGATGCCACAGAAGGCAGAAATGTAATCTTGATTTGTTTGAAACACATGGTGCCGATATTGACACCTGCAATCTTGAAACAATCTTAAATGTGCAGTGTGAGTACTTCAGTCTTTCGATTTGTTGATTAAATCATACAGGGTGAGTTAATATTTAGGACTAACACTTATAAAGTCGTACAGTGTATGCCTAGCTCAAGGCAACAAAAGGGCGTGGGTGGCTCGTGTAGTAGGGGGATTTACTTAACCCCAACCAAAAGCGATTACAACTGAAGATGGCAGAATCATGAACGTAATTAAATCTGTACAAATCCCCCTTTTTTTGTCAGGTCTCCAAAGGAAAAGGCACCGGCGTAGGGAGTGGGGATATCCCTGCAGCGTTTTAATGTGACACCAATAGACGGATTTGTTTGCTGTGTGTTTGTCAGAGCGCTGTCTAATTACACAGAGGCTCTGTTATTGAATGGCTCTTGAAGCTGGGCAGTCGAGCATGGCGGGGGTTGGGGGTGCTTCTCTCACCTTCTAGCCATCGTTCACCTCACAATCCTTTTTCTGTCATGTTGCCTCAAGGGGCTCGATGGTAAACAAAAGCCCTGGCAGCCCACTTTAATTATGTCCTGACTGAGAATTCTTCAGAACATGTGACTCGTCATGAAGATATGTTAGTTGGTGTTTGCTTAGCCTTTACCACATAAAACCCATGTTAGAGAGGAGGGATTTTATCATCAGTGCCAACATTGAAAAACGTCCTATGTCAGGTTACCACTTGTCTATTTCTCATTATTGGCATAATAATAGATTCATTGATTAAGAATTCTGGCAATTGTGTGGAATTAATTGTTGAATAATCGTGTCTTGAAGTCACTGAGGGAAAAGGTGATACCTTGGCTTACGAATTGAATTTGTTCCATGACCAAGCTAGTAACTCAATTTATTTGAATATCAAATTAATTTTCCCACTAAAAATGAATACAAATGTCATTATGTTCCAGGACCCGCGAAAAGCACAATTTAACGTTAAATGGTTTTATGAAGTGTTATCAACCCGAAAGACACACGCACACACTATAGTGTTTGTGTGTTAATGTGTACCGTTAAAGGGCGTGGCCTCGTGAATGACATCGGGAGTTCACTCCACTCCGGCTGTCCATTTCCCACGTGGTTAGTTCACGATTAGGTTCTTCTCCATGGTCTTTGCGAGTGCAGTTCTATAAAAGGCTGAAAGTGTATCCGTCGCTGTCCTTTTTTTCCCACTTCACTTGAGCGATGGTATTTCTGAGGCTTGCGCGTAATTTAAATTTTGTCTTGAAACACAAGCAATGGCGTGTAACTCATAACTTCCTTGTGATATAGACACCAACATGAGGTCAGCTCTGGGAAGATTAGCAACATCGACGCAGCTATTCAAAACTGGCCTCGAAACAGAGGTTGAGAGCATTCACGGATTCGTCCATCCAAGTAAAAAATGTACTGGTAGTAATCCCCCCCCCCGTCCCCCCTCCCCTCATAGACCGCAAGGGCTTTCCTACTTTTTTCATCTCTCAGGAATATTGAGTCATATACTGTAGACCACAGGCCCTTTTAATAAATGGCATCAGACTTTCTGACCTTTTAATTCTTCATCACTGACGCTGACTGAAGATCTGGGGATGTCTTTGATCAATACTGGATCCTCCTCCTCACAGTTCACACAGGGGCCACGGTTGTTATTGTTTCCATCCGTAGGGCAATGACTAACCCTAATTGCTCCACTACTTCTTCAAAATTGTGCAGTTTGAGTGATCTAGGTTGTCTAAAGCATATTTTGTAATGAACCTAAAGAAACTGTGATTCAGTAGCCCATATGTTAATAGATATGAATGTAGCAGTGTTCAACATCCGTGTTTAATGAAGCCACAATTGGTAGTCATTTTTCTTCAAAAGAGCCCGTTGAGCTTCTTTGTCCTTGCTATTATCACCTATTTTTTGTTGTTTTACAGGGTTTTTCTTTTTGTCAGTTGAACAGTGGGAAGATTGAATTAACCAGTTCTTTGTCCATAGTCGTGTGACCATCAGCAAAAATGTAACTCTTTCCTTTTCCCTACAAACCTTTTCATTTGCTAAAAAAAACAATGGACACAAAGACATGTCATATTAACATTATGTGGAAAACTGGAAATCCATTGAATCTATTAACTTTTGCGTTATCCTTCATAACTTAGTGCTAGCTAGAGTTAATGCTACCGTATCCAACATTATCCAACAACTTTAGTGTCAACTTAGCAGCCAGTTAAAGGCTACCATTGTAACAAAAAACTGAGAAAAACATACTTGTGGTTAACACGTCAACAGTGTTTCGAGAGTAAAAATGCTAACCTTGGGAAACGAGTCTCAAGTCTTATTTTTCACATCTAGAAATTCAATTAGCTTGTCCGCAACAAAGCAATTGGTTCTCCTGTACTTCCGCTTTCATTCAGTCGGCTTGTCTTCAGTTTGTACTTCTGCTTTCATTTCTTCAATGTGTTCGCCAGTAAACACAACAGCGGCAAATTCTAGAACTAACAGATTTCTCAATGGCATTTTAAGGGACAAATGGAGACCATTTTTGGACACATTCTTCAGTCCTGATGGTCCGTTTTATCCGCTATCCTTTATATCGGGGTGCGTTTTATCGAGGTTCCACTGTACAGTACTTTTCCAAATGCACCTCAAAGTGGATTCATCGTTAATGTAATTGAAAAACGACCAGCTGAATGGACGTTGCGGATTAAAAAAAATCATCCAATTAAAACAGTCCCTTCTTCCATAGGTTTGTTTTCATCTTATATATAATTAACTCATTCACTGCCAGCCTTCCCAGTTTGACTTCTAAAGCTGTCAATGGCAGTGAATGTGTTAAGATACATTACACAAGAGTTTAGTGTTAACTTAGCCAACGTTTCCGTTGTACCATTTAAATGTGGTGCCAACTAACAACTGACAAGTTATCGTACCTGACCAAAAATGTTAAAACTTGCCTCCGAAAACCAATCCACAAAAATGTATGCCGAGTAATGATGTTTTTTTTTCCGTGTTTTCAGTCAATTTTATAGCTACGTGCAAACACAATTTTTTTTTTTTAATCGACGTGGTTATCTGTAGGAAATAATAACTACAGTCTTTAATAGGTCCTGAATGGGCACCTTCCACAGCACTGTCCAAATTAATTGCCGTTTGTCTGTGCATCCATCCGTTTTCCGAATAACTTATTTCAGTCAAGTATGTGATGCTCAATTAAGGAGCTAACACAGTTATTCTTGGCCCTTTTCATTAAAGGTGAGCTACAACAATCTCTTTGACGTTTTAGTGAAATTAAACAAAAGGAGAACCTTGTTTCTCTGACCAATCAATCATAAGGTGAATAAGTGATGGCACAACTCTGTTACTTCAAGGACAATCCAGTGGCTTTGTGTTTTGTTGTTTTTATTTATAGCCTGTAACTATGTCTTAGCATTTTTAATTAGCACTTTTATATGGTAGTTGCAGTCTTACTGTCACGACTGGTTGCCTTGTTTTATCATTTAATTTATTTGGTTGTATTCTACGAGACAGACTGGTGATAAGATAAGATGACTCCGTTTACTGATGTCTCCTATGCAGGGACGCAACAAAGTTGATGTTAATAGTCAGTGCAAAGAGATCAGCTTTATCAAACACCCTTGCAATCAATCACTCTTCTCTACTGTAGCAGATTAGAGGTGAAAAAACACAGTCCTTTGCCTGTTCTTTCTCATTCATTAATCCATTCACCACCCTTCCTCCAGCTTGGTATCACATTTCCCCTCTTTTACTGGAACTGATAGCAAAGTGTTGCAGTTTCATCTTACCTGAGCGCTATGGAGTCTCCGGACAATGGTCCGTTCTCCTCCGCCCACGCCTGGCTCCCTGCGGACTGGAAACTACACAGATACAAAGCGGCAGCTCAAATAAACACAACTTGTTCTGCTCATGTTGCTGCTACTTTGCTTATTTATTGTCCTACATTACAGTCGTCTGTGCCTTCTTCCTTCAGTCTAATTGTTGGCAGCTTCTGAACTCGCAGCAACTTCCATTATCAACATGTCAACATGCAAAGGTTAAACTGATGAGCTAGTGTTGGTAGAAATAAATATATAATCATTGACATGCCAAGGAAAGGAATTCACTGTGTGGACTGTTATGTTGGCTTGTACATAAGTCCATTAATGCAATCCTTAGGTACAATACAAATAGCTTTGGTGACACAAACATGGCATATTAGGTTGGATGCTTAATATTTGCAATATTAAGTTAGGGGCATAATTATTATCCCAAAAATAGTATTAAGCCTAAACTGAAAATTGTTTTTAAAAAAGGCACATCTCAAGCATTTGACTGTAATTTTGCGACAATTTGTCTCGGTTGACAAATTTTAGTATTGGTAGTATTACGACTTCAGTCTTTTAAAAAGTACATTATTAGTATATTACAACTTTGTCCATGTGAAATAAAACTTAATTTGAAAAAAGATTTTCCCAAATATAAAAAAAAATATTTTGAGAAATAAAGTATATTTCTTTAGTGTCATATGAAATAGGCTACTATGACTATCCTCTGAAAACTCTTGAAAAAGTATTTTCTTCACCCTTATATTCTTTTTGCATTTAAATTGTTTATTTTTTTAACTGAATTATTTTAGCTTTATTCTTAATAAATGACAATATTATCAATGTTTTGGCGTAATTTTATGCCTTTTTTTCCCTCATCTGATATTTTGTGAAATTGCCTCTTTACTATCGTTTATTTGGATTAAGAGATGACTTAATGCACAGTGAGTGGCATAAGTGTAAGGTCTCAGAATGGACACGGTGAAGGTTTGTCCATACATGCGCAATAACTTAATGAAGAGCAGAGGTAGCAGTTGTTTGAAACATAATCTAACCTCGCATCCTCAAATATTCCCTGCTTCACCTTCTTTCTCCGAGCCAACGCACACGCGAAAAGACTCATCAGTAATTCACTCCAGCTGGTCGTGGCTGGATGTTGTGACAGACACGATCATCAGTTCATGACAATATTTCAGCATTGCTTGTGTGTTTATTTACATGTTGTGCCTGACCTTCTGTCTCCCATATGGCTGCCATTGATTTTGCTAGCCTGCTGTGTGATCCCCCTTATAGACCGACAACACTGAATGGCCGCGTCTCTGTTTTATATGACAGGACTGCTGTTTGTTTTTAATCCTTTATTGTCTGTCTATGAATGAGTGACGAGTTGACAGTTGACCAGTGGGGGTGGGTGGAGGTGGGTCTTCTGTCTGCCCGACTCTTCCGGGGGGAGAGCAGCTGGGAAATGAAGCACACTCCCCCAAGGTGAAGCAAAGGTGACCAAAAAAACAACAGAACCCTGGAAACAGCTGTGTTTAGATCCCTCGGCGGCGTTGTCTTGGAATTCCTCTTGCCTGAAGGGGACTTACCACTTTAATTCTCCGAATGGATTGCTCTGTGGGCCATTCCGAAATATCCGCTGACGCCTCGCCAGACTCTCACACCCACGGAAATAGGGACGTATACTCACATTATGCTAACACACCGCCAGGATGGATGTCCACACAAATACACAGTGATGAATTAAAACACGCACACTGTGAGTGGGACATTTGTTGAATTACCTGGCATGGTTCTCACATTGTGTACTTGTGACATTGCCTTTAATTCATGGCTGCGTATGACGTGCTAGTACTTCCAACTTTGTGTGTGGCGTGTGTGTGCATAAACCCACTCCCCGTTGTGATGTGTGTGAAAGATCTTTTGGCAAGCTCCCCGCCAGACCTGATAAAAAGGTGCAAAGCCTCCACATGAGTAAATGGCAGCTTGATGGAGATACTTCTTAGGTGCTGACCCCAGACCGCTGTGAACAATGCTTGAACTGTGCTTGTACAAAACCTCACATTGATTTTTTTTTTTTTTTTCATTCTCCAAAGTTTGGGATCATACTTTACTTTGTGTTTGCGATCGTAGACATTAGCGAATTTAATATAGCCTACAATCTCCAGTTAGAATGTATTGTAATGCCCCCACAAGTGGTCAAGGATAGATACAGATGCTGGTGCACTTTCAATCACTTTACTGTATTTATAATGATAATTCACTTTATTTACAGTATAGGTGCCTTTCAAACCACTCAGTCATCATACAAACATAGCTACAAGAAATCAAGTAATACAATAAACAGAACATAAAACAATTAAAATGAAAAATTATATAGGAAATTTTAAAGTGAATAGGCAGTCCGGAATAGGTGTGTCTTGAGTTTGGATTTGAAGAGGGTTAATGAGTCAGTCGCAGACACTACAGTAGAACACAATTTCTACCCCAAATGGACAAAAATAGTACCTGTACTTCACATACGTGTTTTACTGTTAATGACGCTAAATAATTTTTTATCACATGAATTGGTTGGTGATGGATAATAATTATTATTGAATAATAATCAGAATACCTGATTCCAAAAATATTAGATAGCTGCTGCCCTAGTCTAATGTGCAACACAGTCTGCTCCGGGACAGCCTATTTATTACAACTAGGTGTACTTCTTATATTATTATAACTTATTATAGTTATTTTGAGTGGTTTCCCGTACTGAAAAACACACCAGTTGTAGGTTCATCCTGGTGAAAATTAAAGGGAGTGTTTTCAAAATGCTAGCAAGATTTGTAGCTTGTGTAAGGGGCGTCGTGTCGCGCCGTGCCCAGTTGTAAAATAATAATTAAAATTAGAGGCATAAGATTGCGCCAGAGAGTGATGAACTTTAAAAAAGAAACATTTTATTATTATTCTACTATCAAGTTATACCAGTGTTTGTGTTTTTATCTGAAAACTGCAAACGCTCTCTTTGTCCCAGAGTCGCAGGTGTAACAGTAAAAAAAAAACAAAATTCCTCGGTGTATATATTTATATTTATATTTATATATATATATATAAAATAAAGTAAATAGTGGAACGAAAGAAGTGATGCTGTAGAGGTAGATTGACATGCAGGGTCCGACAAAGCAGATCCAAAGGCCGGTTGTCTGTCAGCCGTCCAGCCTCAAACTTATTCAGTCACTTATTCAGTACTGTGTTTGTCCGTCTCGGGAGGGCTCTGTCTTTTTCTGGACACACTAAACTCCCGTCTGTAAGACTTTTATGAACCCTAAAACAGCCAGAGCCAGCCTGTTAAACTCTCCTCTTGTTATACAGCCCTCTGTTTTTTCCCTTGTTCTAGTTTTTACTGCATTTCATTCCAGCCAGTTATTCTTTATTGCAGTCTTTTTTTTTTTTTTTTTTTAATTATTTTTTTTTTTCTTCCCCCACCCTGCCCCCTACCCCTGTCCTTTGTCTTTCCGTGCTCTCTCCTGGGTCAGGTACAGTGTAGATGTTGCTGTTTATCAATAATGAAGAGATGAGCTCAGGAGGAGGAGAGCACAGCGCTTTCGTTCCAACCCGGAGATGAATTATTCACCCAGTGGAGAAGAGTGTCTTTATAAACACCACCCATGTGTGTGTAACATGCGTGGTTGTGCTCTGGCTATTTTGTTTCAGTTCTACCTCACGCAGATTATTTTGCACCTACACCTTGTCTCTCTTGCAGGGTTTTTCCTGAGCTTGAGTGTTAAGTTTGTTGTAGTAACATGGAGTAAAGTGGTGTTTTTTGTTTTGTTTTGTTTTTTATACAGTGATGCATCCAAGGTTTACTGCAGTCCATTTAGTCAAACCTAAAAACAGCCATTGAGATCAGTTATATTTGGAATGCAATAATTTATCATGTAGAATACTCTCAAGTATATTACGCACCCCCAAAAACGACCCAAAAATCAGGAACACCCGTTCCCGTTCTATTTGCTATCATCCATTTTCAAAACATGTATTTTCTATGTTATTCGGTTTTTCAAAGAAATATTCTGCTCTGTGTCTTTTTATATTTTTGTTTGGTGGTTTACCCTGAGATTTTCAATGTAAAATAGTTAGTTGCCTTGGCTCAAAAAGGGCCAACTAATTATAATGCGTATATGAGCTCAGCTTGTGCGTAAAGTTCACTCTATAAACTTCGTCGTCATGTTGCTAGCAGCATTGATATATGCGTCCAGTCAGGGCCATAAATATTGGGACATGCACACTATTATCTTTTTGGCTCTAAATAACACCACAATGGATTTTTGAAATGAAACTAACAAGATGTGCTTTCACTGCAGATTTTCAGCTTTAATTTGATGGTAATTACATCGAAATTAGGGAAACGCTGTTTACAACCCTTTGTGTACATGCCTCCCACTTTTTAAAGACTAGCATGCTAGCATCGCGAGACCTCGTGTGAAGCAAAGTTTCCATGGTAATCAGAACATGAACGTAGTCATTTCCATTGCGAGTTGTAATTCTAAGTCGTCTGTTATATGTACCAGAGATCTTGCGTTTGCGCGAGAAAGATGCGGTAGTAAGAATGCTCCAATGCAAGATCTCTGGTGACGTGTCCCGCTGCAATATGATTGGCTTTATCATTACTGGAAGCCATGACACAGATGACTTGTCCATGCCGCCATTTTGGTTAACTTTCTGCTTTGCTCTGGAGCGTACACACTGCTTCACCTCATTGGTGAGGGTGAGGGTGAGGCAGAGAGAGAGAGAGAAAGAGAAAGAGAGTTCAGAACCAAGCGTGTTTGGATGTTTTTTTTAAAGTTCCATCCTTAATATATGGTGTCTCTATATGACTGATTTTCCCTCACACGCTGGACCATATCCAGGGTGTAAATCGGGGGTTCCCTGTCCACATTCTTTCATGCTTCTTGAAGATTTTTGTGCACTCCTATTTTTCTTTTCTTTTCTTTTTCTAAACAAGACTTAGGAACTTTGAGACCTGGTGTTTCCCTTCCAGTCAGACATGCATGCATTGGGGTCACCTCAAATCATAACCCAGTGTAGTTCACCAACACCACATTGTACAGCCATTAAAATGACAGTTAATATAAATCAGTGTCTGTGTGAAACCGATCCAATAAAAATGCAATGTCATAGTCCCCATAAAGGCTGGCAATTAATTGTCTGACTGTTGCATTATATTGCTTTTTATTTCTCTGTGAGATCCATCAATCCATCCATCCATCCATTTTCTACCGCTTATCCGAGGTCGGGTCGTGGGAGCAGTAGCTTTAGCAGGGATGCCCAGACTTCCCTCTCCCCAGCCACTTCATCCAGCTCTTCCGGGGGGATCCCGTGGCGTTCCCAGGCCAGCCGAAAGATGTAGTCTCTCCAGCGTGTCCTGGGTCGTCCCCGGGGTCTCCTCCCGGTGGGACGTGCCCGGAACACCTCACCAGGGAGGCGTCCGGGAGGTATCCGAATCAGATTCCCCAGCCACCTCATCTGGCTCCTCTACTCTGAGATCCTCCCGGATGACAGAGCTTCTCACCCTTTTCCCACTGAGGACCATGGTCTCAGATTTGGAGGTGCTGATTCTCATCCCAGCTGCTTCACACTCAACTGCTAACTGCTCCAGTGAGAGTTGGCGGTCACGGCTTGTTGAAGCAAACAGAACCACATCATCTGCAAAAAGCAGAGATGTAATACAGAGGCCACCATACCTGGACTCCCTCTACGCCTCGGCTGCGCCTAGAAATTCTGTCCATAAAAGTTATGAACAGAATCGGTGACAAAGGGCAGCCTTGGCGGAGTCCAACCCACACCGGAAACGAGTCCGACTTACTGCCGGATATGCGGACCAACCTCTGACTCCGGTCGTACAGGGACTGAACAGCCAGTATCAGGGCGTTCGGTACCCCATACTCCCGAAGCACCTCCCACAGGACCCCTGAGGGACACGGTCGAATGCCTTCTCAAAGTCCACAAAACACATGTAGACTGGTTGGGCGAACACCCATGCACAGTCGAGAACCCTGCCAAGGGTGTAGAGCTGGTCCACTGTTCCACGGCCAGGACAAAAACCACACTGCTCCTCCTGAATCTGAAATTCAACTTCCCGACGGACCCTCCTCTCCAGCACCCCTGAATAGACCTTACCAGGGAGGCTGAGGAGTGTGATCCCCCTGTAGTTGGAACACACCACCCCAGTCTGCCAATCCAGAGGCACTGTCCCCGATGCCCACGCAATGTTGCAGAGGCGTGTCAACCAGGACAGCCCTACAACATCCAGAGCCTTGAGGAACTCCGGGCGATTCTCATCCACCCCCGGGGCCTTGCCACCGAGGAGCTTTACAACCACCTCGGTGACCTCAACCCCAGAGATAGAAGAGCCCGCCTCAGAGAACCCAGACTCTGTCTTCCCTTATGATGTATTCTCCCCACCGGCTCACAACGTCCCAAGTTGAGGTCAGCAGGGCCCCATGCCCACTATACACAGTGTTGATGGTGCACTGCTTCCCCCTCCTGAGACGCCAGATTGTGGACCAGAATTTCCTCGAAGTTTTTGCTTCAGTGACCACCAAAGCTGCATTCCGCTTGGCCAGCCGGTACCCATCAGCTGCCTCAGGAGTCCCACGGGGCAAAAAGGCCTGATAGGACTCCTTCTTCAGCTTTACGGCATCCCTCACCGTTGGTGTCCACCAATGGGTTCGGGGATTGCCGCTACGACAGGCACCTTACGGCGACAGCTCCGGTCGGCCGCCTCAGCAATGGAGGCGCGGAACATGGTCCACTCGGACTCGATGTCCCCCGCCTCCCCCGGAACATGAGCAAAGTTCTGTCGGAGGTGGGAGTTGAAACTCCTTCTGACAGGGGATTCCGCCAGATGTTCCCAGCAGACCCTCACAATACGTTTGGGCCTGCCACGTCGGACCGGCATCTTCACCCACCATCGGCACCAACTCACCACCAGGTGGTGATCAGTTGACAGCTCTGCCTCTCTCTTCACCCGAGTGTCCAAGACATGCGGCCGCAAGTCCGATGACACGACCACAAAGTCGATCATCGAACTGCGACCTAGTGTGTCCTGGTGCCAAGTGCACGTGTGGACACCCTTATGAACATGGTATTCGTTATGGACAATCGGTGATGAGCACAGAAGTCCAATAACAGAACCTGGGTTCTGATCGGGGGGACCATTCTGCCCAATCACGCCCTTCCAAGTCTCACTGGCATTGTCCACGTGAGCATTGAAGTCCCCCAGCAGAACGATGGAGTCCCCAGCGGGAGCGCTCTCCAGCACCCCTCCAAGGACTCCAAAAAGGGTGGGTACTCGGAACTGCTGTTTGCTGCATAGGCACAAACAACAGTCAGGACCCGTCCCCCCACCTGAAGGCGGAGGGGGGCTACCCTCTCGTCCACCGGGGTGAACCCATACATACAGGCGCCGAGCCGGGGAGCAATAAGTATACCCACACCTGCTCGACGCCTCTCACCATGGGCAACTCCAGAGTGGGAGAGATTCCAACCCCTCTCGAGAGGACTGGTACCAGAGCCCAAGCTGTGCGTTGAGGCGAGTCCGACTATATCTAGTCGGAACCTCTCGACCTCACACACCAGCTCGGGCTCCTGCCCTGCCAGAGAGGTGACATTCCACGTCCCTAGAGCCAGCTTCTGTAGCCGGGGATCGGATCGCCAAGGTCCACCGCCCAGCTCGCACTGCACCCGACCCTTATGGCCCCTCCCACAGGTGGTGAGCCCATGGGAAGGGGGACCCACGTTACTCTTTCGGGTTGTGGCCACCAGGCCTGGCTCCAGAGGGGGGCCCCGGTGACCCGCTTCCGGGCAAGTGAAAACCAAGTCCATCGCCTTCGAGTCCCACCTCCAGGCCTGGCTCCAGAGGGGGGCATCTCTCTGAGATGTGCCTAATTAATTGATGAGTGAGAGTATTTCATTCACACACCCATCATTCATGTTACAGGCCCCATTTGACAGGACAATTTTTTTGTGGTCATCGTATGTATGTTGTCATATTCTGATCTTTTCCAATTTTGACACATTGTTCCCAAAGGAGTAGAAATGATCTGTCACCACCTTTAAGGCTTTATTAACTGTACACGCACTGTTATAAGTGAACATTTTAACATTCATAACTGACATACAGGGACGGAAAGAGAGAAGCAAGTTGCTCAATTTATAGTGACTGTACATTCCATTATTTAATTGTTGATTTAGATTTGTTTTTTTGCAAGCATTCAAGCCACTATTGCTACTGACTACCCCTACGCTAAGCTCCATTAGCTTTTCAATGGTTATCAGACAGCAAAAAAACTTAGAAAAAGCTAAACAGACTTGCGAGAAGTCTTGTGAGATTTGCCGACTTCTCAAGAGATTTGCAGACGTCTTGCGTGATGTTTTTTGACTTTTTTAATTAAAAAAAAGTTTTTTTTTTTACTTTTGATATATATTTTCCTGAAAATTTGTGTAATTTAGATGTTCTTCTGTATTGTATATTAACTACTGTACATCCCATACATTTTTTAAGTTTTCCTTATAGACAAAACGCAGCTCATTCTCCAGTGTACATTCAACTATTTTTTTACATTTATTTTTGTCAACATATCGGTGATGCTACCTGACAACTAATAATAATTCAGTTTCCAGTTGTACGATTATCATCACAGAGCTAAACACATGCAGCAAAGTCTCACAGGATTTACCGATTTCTCCATATTTTTGTGACTTTGGAGACCTTTCACTGCATTACATACAAACTATGCCCCCATAGCCAGATTTCAAGGCCCGCTCCACCTCGTGCACCGAAGAGGGTTTTTAGCATTTCGAGGTAAAGTTCATGTGCTTTTTATGAGCCAGAATTTCCAAATATCCCTCCTACGGCATTCTTATTAATACGATGCACTAAATTGAATTGGTAAATGCTTATTTTTGCAAATATCCTCTCTTTTTCTCGGGGCATGTTTGTATAAACAGGCAACTTAATAAGAAATGCATTAGTGTACGGATGCTTGCTCTCTCCCTGGCGCGCGTGCGCACACACGCACACACACCTCTCCCAGTGCAGGTTTCTCCTCCAGCTGTTTGTTTCTCCTTGATGCTTTGAAGCTTTTTCGTGTCTCCCTGTGTCCCCACCCTCCACGTCTCTTCCACTTCGCTCATCTTGCATGATTTTTTCCTCATGCACCCCCTGTCCTCACTGTATATGTTCACTAATCAAATATTTCATCATATCACTTCGAACAAAGTGAAAATGAAGGCCTTCCTCTGGTTGCGTCAGAGCTGGCTCATGTTTCAATGCTTGGTACAGTGAACTCCCCATTATCATGGGGATACATTCCAGACCCACCGCATTGTCAAATTCTGCGATATAGAGAAGATGTAGTTTTTTTATTTTACCCCTCCTACATACTTTAAAAACACTTAAACATATGAAAACACACTTTTTAAACACATATTTGTACACACACACACAAAAATTGCAAGCATAAACTATATAGAAAATACTGTTGTAGTGTCTGTGTACATGCAGGTGCCTTTCAGAGGCTGGGCCTGGTGTGGTGCCATGTGACGTTTACGTGTGAATGTGTTGGTGAGAGCTGTGGCTGACAGCAACTTGGGCATGTGTTGTGCTCACTGTTCTACTGTTCTTTTCGGCTTTGCAGCTCTCCTTTCCCACATGCGAGGGCATTATAGTAAATATATAGTGAGCCCTCGCTGTTCGCGAATAGGGAGCGAGCCCTGCCTCTAAGAGCTAGTAGTTGACTCTTACCCAAAGGGTTGGCCTATAGAAGCCACATGGTAGCAACAGTGTTGGGAAAGTTCGTTTTCTACGCAAACTAGTTGTGTTCCATTCACTGTTCCAAAAAGGAACTACTTCCAAATGGTTAGGCCCCCTTGAGAGCTGTCAAGTCTTTTTTGTTCAACACCCCTGGTCACTGCAGCTGTCCCTCTAACTGCCTAACACGCTCGAACTAAACTCCCACCCCCTTCATGTGAATACTCGCAAGGGGTTTTTACATGTACCTAAGCCCAGTAAGGTAATCGTAAAACGGTGACCCACCTGGGAATTCGCAGTGCTTCACCTGCTTTCTTCACTGCAGTATCAATCGCCCCCCCAGTCAAATACTAAGGAAAAACACTTATGTCCCTACCAGGGATGAGCAAACAGTAACTTACCTTGCTATTTGTCACCAACCAATGCAGATTTCCCTCCCGGCACGGATCGCGTTTTGATGACTCATGCCGCTGTACAACTGTTGGTAGCTGGGTTTCCAAATAAGGCGTTTGCCCCGACACAGAAGGCTCGTTAACTGGGTTTAGCAGGGTTTTCTGCCGGAAACCTAAGACACCTAGCATGCGAATGAATAAAAATGAACTGCCATTCAAAAACTGTTCACAGACGCCCGAATGAGCATGTTTGCAATAATGTTCAGCAAGCATAAATACACTTCGTTCAATTCACGTTCGTCCATAATATGAACAAGTTCATGAACTTTCATTCGTTGAACTAGTTCAGGTACAACACTGGGCAGAAAAGTGTTTGTCTCCCCCCCCCCTCCCCCCCCCGAATAGACAAGGCTTTGGCTAAATCCACCTCCCTTCTATTCAACATAGTTGATTTGGCCCAAGATTGCCACATGATCAGTATTTGTTTGTCCACTAAGTTGGCGGTTGAGATGGGGACACGCAATAAGTACCAGAACAAAACAATGCCTCAAACATGGCGGTGCGTAATGTCACTGAAATACTATCTATAGGCAGTTTTCAGTGAATAATGGTGGGGGTTCACTGTATTGTCAAAACCCAAAAAAACATTTTTTTAAAAACACCAGAAACGATGAACTGCATTATAACGGGGGAACACTATTTCAATGTACTCATTGATCAAACCCAGCTTCTCTGTAGCCTACAGCACGGATGGATTATACAAGGAACGTCATCGTAGACGTCCAGAAATGTCTAGGCGGCTGCTTGTAAAACCTGATCTCGTGCTATTGATTGGAGAGTCCACCGGGAAAGGTCAATAAGGACATGACACGCGTGGCTCAAGTCTTCATTTCCGAGTTTTATTCTTGGCTTGTCAAAGAGCCTTGCCTGTCAAAGCTAAGCTGGCTTCCCCGCTCTGCTCTCTGGATACCAAAGTGTATCCAAGGGTGTTTGTGTGGAGGGGTTCGTGTGGCTGTGCTCGCACATCTGCGTGTTGATGTGAAGGTCAGAGGAACCAGTGCTGTCCAACTTGGTGGGTAAGTGGCAGCTGGTTGTTCTGTTCTCAAGGGCAGAAGTTTAGGTTTAGTTCAGGAGGTGGTGTATTTTATGTTTAATAAAGTGCAAAAAATATCAGTCGAGTCCTGCAACGGATGGCTTGAGCTTTGCAACTACAGAAGCTTGTCCTCTCGCCGGCAAGTGTATGGGTTACAGTGTACTGGATCTTGCCAGTGAGAGAGTGTCTTTTTGACTGTCTGTTTGACTGAATTTCCCTGGATCTTCGCCCAGCCTAGCTGATCATGTCATGGGCAGGGGTTCTTGGTGTGTGGGTGTTTTTTTATGTAAAATCACAGTATGCCTGTATTTTTGGCTCGGAGTAACTGATTGACCAAGAACCAGGATGTGAGCCATGTGTGGGTGTAGCATCAGGAACAAATAATTTTGAATTCTGCCTAGCAACAAGTGGTCACAAAAAACAATTACTTTTGCTAGGGAATGGCCATTTCACTACATTTCTTTAATTTATAATGGGGGAAATTAACTGTCCATTAATAAAATATAATCAATATTTATAAAGGACGCCTCTAAATATTCTGAACTCTTCTTGATGCTTCCTGTTCATGTTGACTTCTTGAGATCGTAAACTAATTGAAAATGAATCAACAGTGTATCTGCTTGTTACCCAAGTAGTGTACGCCATCTTGCCTCACCTGCTTCAAGGCACCAATCAATTTAATTTCAAGCACTGAGTACTATAGTATTCATAGTATTTAGCCTAAATAAGTGGTTGACTCAGTCCCCAAAATGTTATTTTCATACAAAAATGCCAGGAAGTAGTCTCATAGTTCAGTGTCATAAATGTCATAAATTATTTTGTTTGGCACTTGAGTGCCACTGAAGCGGCTAACATTTAGCAAAGCAAATGAGCGTGTGGTGTGTATGTGTGCGTGTGCGTGTGTGTGTGTGTGTGTGTGTGTTTGTGTTTGGGCTTTTGTGCACTGGTCCAAATGAGTCAATGAATTTCTAAATTTGGAGTGTGTTGGCGTGAGGAAAATGTCACCGCTAAGACACTGCCGGGGGATTTATATATTTAAGAAGGTGCATTTTGGACCTGTGCAAATACACTTTGTTTTACTATAAAAGCTCTGTATTTCTTGGGTAGAGTTTGCATGTTCTCCGTGTGCCTGCATGGCTTTTTGCCAGGTACTCCGGTTTTCTCCCTTATTCTAAAAACATGCATGGTAGGGATAAGCTCTAGCACACCAGTGACCCTAGTGAGGATAAGTGGTGTAGAAAATTAAATAAAATGTGAAAGCCACACAGACCAACCTAGTCTGCAGAAATTTACATTTGCTAGTCATAATTACAGTAAATATTTGTAGGAGAAATATTTCTAGGCCATAAATCTGAAACCATCAAATGCAAAACATGCGTGCCGCCGTGTGCCGATGTATTCTTACGCCACTGTGCAAACCGGTTCATTCATTCATAAGGGATGAAACATTGTTTAGCATTTTAATCATATTTATGGATGTTTGCGACGCTGTGGTCACTGGCAGCCAATCATTAAGCTGCCGACATTGGCATTCATTGTTTTCCTGCCAAAATGGCTCTGGCGGTATCGAAAAACCTCATTTCATTACATAGGTGCCGCCTTCGGGTGCAAAAATGGAGCTTGTCAAGTCATCAGCTTCGATAGGTTGGCCAGTGAAGCCATCTTGTTCCACTATAATAAAACTCCTCGCTTGAGGGAGGAAGTAACCAGGCAGAAACTAGATTCCATCAGGGCAGAGCAGTGACTGCCCACTCTGCCACCGCCTATGTCAAAGCTATTAATGTTCACCAGTGGAGTGGGTGGGCACAACAACTAGATTAATAGAAAGCAAGAATTTTGCACTGACCTGCAGAAATGAGAACGTACAGTAATTAGTTGTTGAGAAATTAGTGAGCAAGAAAGGCCAAAGGGTAACACCCCTACATCCTCCTTCTCAGGGTGGGCGATACGGCCTCTGATTCAGGAAATATCTCTCTTATGAAATATATATATAAAAAAAAAAAAAAATGGACATTGCACTACGCTAACAGGTCCAGGAGGCAGATATCGGTAAAACTTGCGTCCATTATGCATGTTGATACATTTGTTCTCTTGCAACTGAGAGTACAGAAATTTGTCGGTATGTGACAGTCCTGACATGATTTTGAGGTTACTATCAATGCGCAATCAACTAGTTTGCACAGTGGCGTAAGAATACGCGATCATGCGGTAAGCGAAGGCACGCTCAGTAACCGTCATACTTGTTTGTCGTTCGATTGTTTTATATTTATGGCCGAGAAGTATTTGTCATAAAAAATACTTACTGACGGTAAAAGTAAATACTTACTGTAATTATGACTTTACTACAGCGTCGCCATAGCTTCGTGGTAGACGACAGGGTATTTCAATTCATGTACAATTTTGGCTTACATCTCTCCCATAGAAATGGAACTCCTTGATAAACTGAGGATTGTCCATCTCAGTGCTTGCTTAAATTGTGAAGTAAGGCTGATTTAGGCTAGATACAGCACAGAGCTGTCTGCCGGAAACTTGTGGATTTGAGTTAAACGGTGCACTACCACTGGAAACCATTACGAGAATTGAAGTGACTATTTTCCAAAAATGGTGAGTGGAGAGGTACCAGTGGTGTTTCTACGCTGCTTTTGACTTTTGCCTTCTTTTACTTAAGCAAGTTAGAGTAATGTTGTTTACACTGTTTAAAATGCTTATTATATTTGTATAAAAGTCCATAAATATAAAACAATCCAATGTGTGAAACATTAAGTCTAGCAGTAACTGTGTGTGTCGTCTTGTGCCTCTTGACCAAGTATTTTTACGCTGCGCAAAATAGTTTGTGCACCGTTCGTAACCTCGAAACATCATACGTTGGGACCATCGTAAACTAAGGACCCCATGTAATGAGATGTTTGTAATGTCGGGAGTTGGGACAATTGTTTTACTAAACAATTTCCATCCTTTACACTTTGTTGCCCTTTCAGCACAAAATCATCAGAGTTGCTGGCAGACATGTCCTGCACTGTATCACAGGATAACATTTTTGTATCCTGTAAAAAACTTTACACTGGTATATTACGACATGACGAAGCAGAGAAGAAGCAATCTGGAGGAGCACGGACAATGCTGGCGCTCTGCTGGCAGCCCACCTGTCACTCCGCAGCCACTTGCCTGATGAAGTGGCAGAGTGTGTTAGCTGTGAAGGCCGTTTGATATTTTAGGTGATGGCCTCCACTCGCTCTCCCCATTCGGATGAGGCGCTTCTTCTCCACTATAGTGGGGATCACGCGCAGGGCACGGATGCCATTAGGCGTCAAAGTCAGCCTCGGAGGGAATGAGGCAAGCAGAGGCAGGCTCAAGAATGTGTGTGTGTGTGTGTGTGTGTGTGTGTGTGTGTGTGTGTGTGTGTGTGTGTGTGTGTGTGCGTGCGTGCGTGCGTGCGTGTGTGTGTGGGTGCATGTGTGTGCGTGCATTGCTTTTTATGCAGACAAGCTGTCCCAGATAGGCGGAAGATACATTTTTTTATTTTTTTATTTTTTATTTATTACATTGTGGGGTTTTCATCGTTGTTATTTTGCGGGATTATGCAAACACGACTCAACACCAAACTTCTTGTATTGTAGGAGAGGGCATTTTTGGACGTTTTCTTTCAATTCTCTGTGAATTATACATGGCATTTAATTGCATGAAAAAGGAGTTTGTTGCATCTGTTAGCACCTGATCAAAATTGGAGTTCTGGTCTCTGCAGAAAAAAAAAAACTATGTGGTCCATTTAATTTTCTGTAACAGTAGGGCAAGAACCAAAGAAGAAACTGTTGAAATTCAGTGCATGTGTGGATCCAACAAAACTCCTGAAAACATTACGAGAGACTTCATGTTTCACTAAATAATCCAGAAATCGTAAAGACAAAATTCCGGCCTATGTAGGAGTTGGGTACCTGTGAAGCTGTCCAATTGATCCAAATTAGGAATCTAGCCTCTACTGAATGCCATTTAACCCTGGCTAATTTCTTGTTGGTTGGTGTGTGGGATTACTGGTGGTTTCGAATTCCGTTTCTGTGGCAACGTAACACGAATTCTTATGAAAGTCAGAATGTCAGTTAATATTTGTGCGTGGCACACTTCTAGGTCATAACTATTAAACAATCATGGAAAACAGTAAGTACAACAGTAACTGAGCATGACTTTTATGCGGAGTGGCCATGTATTCTTACTCTGCTGCAGAATCTAGTTCATTGCATGCCATTTGTAACCTCAAAACCGCATATAATGGTACCATGGTTAACTGAAACCCCTGTATCCATTAAACTTGTAGAGGGGTGGGCATCATCTTAAAAAAAAAAAACACACATTTGGTTTTGCAGCAGATTGTTATCTATCCAGGATTTGGTACATTTTCCTTAATTCCCCACTAAATAATGAAAGCATTCACCCGAAAGACCTATTTCTAAATACGTTATACATGTTTGAAGATAATTGCCAAAAATGTGTCCAAAGACACAATGACATAACTATCTAGCTAACTATGCCTTCACCTTGAAAAAACACCTCTAAACTCTTTAAAGCGCCTCGTTGTCAGCCCTGAGTGCATGCATGTCACACAGAAAAAAACTGGAAGGAGACCCGGGGTTAAGTCAAACTTGACAGCCAGCGTGTGGACTGGAGCTTCGGGCGGGCATGGTTGTTTAGGGTGCCTCTTTGTCGTGAGTGCATGCAAGTCACAGAGAAAAGGCAAAAAAAAAGGGGGCGGGGGCGAGTCCAATGTTACGGACAGCGTGCAGACAGGGCCTTCACACTGCCGTGGCCACTTTAGAGCGCCTTGTTGTCGTGGCTTGGAAAGGTCCCTGTACACTCCAGCGACCAGATACTTTAAATGGATATACAGGTTGGAGCAGAAAGGACAGATGTTTTAGAAAAGCTAAAAAAAAAATAATAAATTGTAACTGCAAAACATTTTATTGACATCAGTGTGTTTATATTGAAAGAGCATTAGACGCAATAAAGTGTGGAAAACAACACTCATCCTGTGGTATCTGTTTTCATTGACTAATTTCTGAAGGCAATGATGGAAGTTTGATTCCACTCTCTCCAACATTGCTCTGTTGATTTGGGTGACTTCCAGGTGAATAACTTCCTTCAACTGGTTCAGGGTACAGGGTCTGTTTGCATACGCTTGTGGCTTGAGGTGTCCCCACATACAAATAATCACACATGGACAAATTAGGTGACCAAGGGGCCCAAGGAGTGTCAGCAAACCTGGAAATGAGGTGATCACCGGCCACTGAGTAATTGATGGTCTGGCTGTGTGGGCTGTCAACCCATCCTGCTGAAACCACACACGTCCGATATGCATGGTCTTCGTCGCAATTTAGGCACAACGAAATTATTTATCATCTCAATGTAACGCTCAGAGGTCACAGTAACACAGATCAAGCAAGACAAAAGACCACAGACCAAATAAATGGAGCAATGTTGGAGAGAGTGGTGGAAGCCAACTTCCATCAACGCCTTTAGAAATGCATCAATGAAAAAGGACCCCACATGGATGTTTTCCACACTTGATTGTGTCAAATGCTATTTCAATACGAACACATGGATGTCAATAAAATTTGTTTGCCGCTACCATTAATTATTTTGAGTTTTTCAAAAAACATCTGTCGTTTCTGCTTCACCCTGTATTTTCGCAGATTAAACATGTAGTGGAAGGAAGCCAGAGTACCTACTCAAGCCTTTTCTTGAATTACTCTGTGGCATTGATGCACTTTTACAGGCGTCTTCTCTCTGTGTGTGTGTGTGTGTGTGTGTGTGCGCGTGCGTGCGTGCATGCGAGCGCGTACGTATTTCCAACAAGGTCAGTTGTGCAGTCGCTTTGCTCTGTTTCTTTCTTCCCGTGCCATCTCTTTTCATTCGGCATCCTGACGAGGTCCATTTTTCACCCACTCTTTTCTCTTCCTCACCGCCTTATTTGTCGCTCTTTTGTCCCTTCGGCCATCTCCCGTTAACCTTGTTTATCACATTGTCTCTCCCGGTCCATGTCCTTCTCCTCCTCTGCCGCCTCTTCCCTTGTTCATTCCCTATTCCTGGCACAGTGTTCTCTTCGCACCCTTTCATCCACACCTTCCCCCTCTCCTCCTCCTCCCCTCCATGTTCATTTTCCTCTTCACACACCAGTGGTGGGAAATATGGAAATGTAAATGTGACGCCAGAGGATCAGAGAAGCCGGTTAATGGTTGTGTGTTTGGCCAGTTGCCATGAGACATAACCATAGATGACAGAACTTGACGACTTAAAGATGTTTGGGGCATTCGTCGGTGTCTGGAGCGTCACTCGTAGGCGACACACGTCTTTGGCGCGCTCCTCCCCTCCAACCCTTCCATCCTCTCTCCCACTCTTTTTTTCCCCTCTTACCCTTGAACTGCCTTTTCTATCCTCCAATTCCCTCAGTTCTGCCACTAGACTCATCTCCTTCCCTTTCTCTTTTTATGACTGCCGCTCTCTAAATATTTATACTTGCAATTATTCTTTCCAAATGCCTTCTCCCTCGCCTAAGAGCGTCCCCGCTACTTGAATGACAGAGTCTCGAGGGTTCAGGGACCATCGACGAAAAGGCCCTTTGTGTGTCTTCCTGCATGTGTAATTTTAATTTCCCCTAGGCAGTGTAGCGTCTCATAAGGCCAGCCTGTCTCTCCTCGGCACTCCGGCATGAGTTGACCTACGTTGGCTCTCCTCTTATTGCCTCGGAATGACAGACAGACGGCTCTGGTTGAGCTTCGCCCTTGCGTGATGTGCAGTCGCCACGTCCTGGTGCAAGTACATGAAGTAGCATTAGGCAGTGTAGGTTATAGGCCAAAGTGGCCGACAGACTCACGATCTTCTGGGCAAGTTTGGCAACTGGCAATAGTCGAGTCTTTGAAAATGGTGACTCCCAACTGGTGTGTCAAAAATAAATAAGAAAAGTAGACTTTACATTTTATGCTGATCGGCTTTCATGTCATAATTCGCCGATCCGGTCAATGACTTCATCGATCGGCTCCACACAACACATTTATTTCTGTAATTATTTCTGTCATGTTGTAATATTGATTTTAACTAAAGTTATGTCAGTGGCCAATCCTTGAATGCCCCCTAGAGGTCATTGATGTTTTAACTTTTGTCTAAAATGCAAGAGAATAAATTTGAAGATACAATACTCAGTATACAGTACACAAGTATACACAATAAATGAACAAGTCATACATTACACAAGTATATACATGTCAATGTGTCATGTAAATGGGCACATTGCTCCATCTTGTGATTGGATCGGTGATCAGTTATCGGTTTTTTAAACTTGATCGGTGATCGGCCCCAAAAATCCTGATCGTAAAGCCTAAAGAAAAGATTTGTCTTAAAAAGCATTTCGTTTGAAATCAAACACAAATTCAAAATGAGAACACTCACCAGGGGCTACTCTCTCATGCCCAGACGCTGACAATGAAATAACCAGCCAACCAGACTTTAGCTCCTGATGTCACTCACTAGGCCACAACCCTTATAGGTACTAGATCCAATACATACTCAAAACAAACCAAGGTGACAATGTTTCACCCATCTGGGAATCTTGAATTCCAACTGTGAATTGTTTATACTTTTCAACCACTTTTGACAGGATCTGAAAAAATGGAACTTGGAAAATGTAGTCATATTGTCCAAAATCACTGTTGTCGAGTCGCTAACGTAATCTTTGGCGTGAAATAGCTGCTTCAGTGTCAATTTTTTTCTTTTAAATTACATTTGGTGTCAATGAAGCAGTCCAGCTTCCCCCCCCTCACGGCTGCTGCTGCTTCTCGCTTCTGTGGCAACTTAAGTCCAAGTCCCGTTCCCAGAGCTAATCTTGGGCGAGTCAGCCTAGTTCAGGTTGAAAAACGCTACAGTAAAATGCAAAAATCACAATGAAGCCATCGCGGGGCCTTCATGCGTATGAATTTCTCGCGGTCATCAGGGAGAGGAAAAAAATCATTTGAGCTGGCCCGAGCCTCTGCGGGCCACTGCCTGGTGGTTGTCCAAAGGGTCCTCTGTGGCTTACAAGGGTGTTGTTTTGTGGTTTCAAATTGGGCTGGTCCTGGGAGAGCTGCTGTTATTCTAGGAAAGGCCTTGTTTTCTTCCTTCTCACTCTTTTCTTTTACTCAGTCCTCGCTGCTTGTATTTATCTCACATCTCCCCGGAGAAGAAAAGGTGTGGAGTTTATTGTTTGTCTAAAAGAAAGACAGCGCTGGCCTTTTCCTTTTATCTCCCAGCCTATGGCTTTCCACTCTTGTGCGTGCGTCAGTCCTCCTAATACTAGTTTCAACTCAACAGCTTAGACTCGAAATAAACCAGTTGACCTAGATCTTCTGGTAATTGTTTATGTGAAGGTGAAATTAGCTTTCTTTGGTGTGTGTACAAGTATCTAAAGGTGGACATACCCAATTCGGAGGTGGCAACTTTTGAATAGGGTCTGTTGTCTTTTACAGTGAGGATAATGCAAGACGACAAACTTTTCTCTGGGTTCTAGTCTGCACTCGACTAGCATTCATGACCAGCTGGAGCCTCTTCACAGAAAAAAATACCATGATCTAAAAGTTTTTGTCTCTTCAAGTGAGGCTGATACAAGACTACAAAGGACTTTTTTCTGGGTTCTATTTGGCACTTGAGTAGCATTCTGGACCAGCTGGAGCATCTTTTTAGAAAAGTACCCTGAACTAAATGTTACTGTCTTTTACGATGAGGGTAATAAAACACACACAAAAATACTTTTCTCTGGCTTCTAGTCAGCACTTGAGTAGCATTCTGGACCAGTTCAAGCATCTTTACAATAAAACGGTACCATGAACTAAATGTTGCTGTATTTTACAGTGACTCTTAAAACAGGAAGCTGCTTCTGTGCAAAGTCAATAAACAACTGGATAAAATTAGGCTCTGAAACTGATGGGTTTTTTTCTTCTTTTTTTCCCAGTGCAACACCAATTAGTGGTAGAGGAGGCCAATAACCGATATTTGGGGATAATATTCATTTGCACTAGAAGCAAAAATATTGGCATCAAAACTTGGAATCATGTTTAGTAAACTGCTTTTTTTTTCACCCAATTATCTTACATAAGTTGTAAGAGCAAACAAAAACAAAACATGCAGGAAGTTCCCAGCGTCAGCAGCATCTCTTATAAAGTTAAGTGAAAATGTAAATACATAAATAAATAGCTCCCAGAAGTTCACCTAGTTTTAAATTTATCTCTTATCAGCAGTTGGATTTAAAATATATTAATAGTGTGGGGGGGGGGGGGGGGGGGGGTTTGCATACATTTCGATTTGCATAAACATGATGAATGTCGGCCCGGTCGATAATCTGTCCATTCCTCGTTTTATTGTCCTCTGATAAATAAAAAATAGCAATACATAATAAATACCCCTGAATGTGTGTCTGTGTCTCTTTCTTTGAGTTTTAGACTCAAATCAAGGCACAACTGATAAGGGAAGCTTTGTTTGGTAGCATTAGCATTCGACAACATTTTGAAACATAACAACACCTACAGGACTCAAGTGGAACAACAGGAACTCTAGCAGTGTACAGCGTGTGAGCACTTAAATCGTCAGCTTTGACTTTCTGTCGCAGGCGATTAACTTGTATAATAGTGGGAGTTGGGATTTAAAAACAACACTTCTAACATCTTACAGTGTAGTGTGCACATTGTGAACACACACACACACACTGGCACACGCGCACACCCGAGCTGCAGAAATTTAAAGTTGCATATTTGCAGGTAATCCACTTTTACTTGAAACAGGTGCCATCTTACTGACATATACTTAATGCCAGCTTACTCATAACAGTAATTACATTTTCACAGAGACCTGGATTACACACGCACACAAACATTTGCAGATTGTCGTTCTAAAGCGCCAGCGCTCAGTTTCTCGTTCGGCAACAAAACTATATTTATTTTGACTCTTCGCTGCTGCACAGGAATGTGTTGGTATCGGCAAGTGGGAGGTGATAGAGAAGCAACACCGTCTGGATGATTTATAACTGCTTTCCTTTTGTGCCCCCTCCCCTCCCATCTTTCACATTTGTTGTTTTCATTTTTTTATTTGGTCTGATCTGTCCAGTCAGGCACTGTCAGACAGGGACTGCAGACTCTTGGCCTACTTGCCTGGGTTCATATGTTTCAGCAGACACTTCTGCGGTGTTCCTATTTATCACCAGAAGGGTTTATTATATGCTTCCCTTTTTCTCATCTCCCCTCTCTGACAGCAGACATTTCTCTCTTCTTTGTGTTTTAGGGGCGTCTGGTCAGCGAGTGAAAGTGGAGCCGGAGGTGTTGTCATACCCCGGGCAGACGGTCAACCTGCATTGTGCCTTTACAGACACCACTGGGATTCAGCTTACCATGGTCAGATATGATCCTGATGGTGACCTTTTGATGATATTTGGTGCAGAAAATCTAAATAAAATCAAAGCAGTGATAAGTGGGCCCTCGAAAATCATATCATAAAACTTTGCCACATTAGATGGCGCAGGTAAAAAAACAAAACAAAAAAAACTTTGCAATTTCATCTGTCGAGTTCAGTGATTCTCAACTCGTGGGTTAGGACCCAAAAATGGGTCATGCACCCATTATTAGTGGGTTGCGGACAGGTTGTAAAAAAATTACAGGGGTCCTCAAGTTTATGACTGTACCTCCAGGTTACAATGGACTCTGCACTTAATCTAACATGATGCTGAAATACGGCTTTCCTGTTTTCAAAAATTATTGTACACACGTTTACAGGATTTGCTCAAATTAACTATCACAGACGTAAATACTCCTCCAAAATACCGAGCAGCAATTTAATGAAAGGGCTTTAAGATGTTGCCTCTGACATCCACTGATATGAAGGTATAAGTCAGTATTCTTTCTGAAGTTGTGGTCGCGTTGGATATAGGTTATCAATATGCTAATAATGTTGGTTAGTGATAGAATATGCATGTGGTAATGTATTAAGTTAGTATGAACATTGGTAGTTGTTTAACCAGATTTTTCTAACGCTGTGTTCTGTGTGCTTAAATTTAAATTTTGTGTTGTTTTGTATTATTAGTGAAAAACAAAGACAAACCAGGGAAGTGGCTGGCAGTGGCGGCTGTGGCTCAGTTGGTAGAGCGGGTCGTCCAGTGACCAAGGGTCGCTGGTTTGAATCCCGGCTCCAACTGTCCGCATGTCGAAGTGTCCTTCTCCTTTCTCCTTCTAATTTTTCTATGACAGCAATTCAAGTAATCATGAGTGACTTGTATTGTTGAATTACAATGACGACGTGCAACTGGAACACAACAAAGTTCATATTTGTTTCTTTTGGGGGGCATTTGATCCTTTTAAAGACTCATACTCTGCTGTTTACTCAGGACGCTGAATACACGGTTGTCATATTTCAAAACCGAAAAAAGGGTAAGCTGTATATTCTGCTGCCTAACGTTGCGGCATTATGTGTAAAAAGAGCCCATTGTGATATTTAATTTTGCTATATTAATTTGAGCCGTCACTTTGGTGGAGGGGTTTGTGTGTCCCAATGATCCTAGGAGCTAAGTTGTCTGGGGCTTCACGCCCCTGGTAGGGTCACCCATGGGAAATAGGTCCTAGGTGAGGGACCAGACAAAGCATGGGTCCAGAAACCCCAATGATGATTAAAGCAAATGGATGTAGATTTCCCTTGCACGGACACGGGTCACCGGGGCCCCCCTCTGGAGCCAGGCCTGGAGGTGGGGCTCAACGGAGAGCGCCTGGTGGCCGGGCCTGCACCCATGGGGCCCAGCCGGGCACAGCCTGAAAGGGTAACGTGGGTCCCCCTTCCCATGGGCTCACCACCTGCGGGAGGGGCCATAGTGGAGGAGTTCAAGTATCTTGAGGTCTTGTTCACGAGTGAGGGAAGAATGGAACGGGAGATTGACAGGCCGATCTATACAGCGTCTGCAGCGATGCGGAATTTGTATCGGTCTGTTGTGGTGAAGAAGGATCTACGCCGAAAGGCAAAGCTCTCAATTTACCGTTCGATCTACGTTCCTACCGTCACCTATGGTCATGAGCCATGGGTCGTGACTGAAAGAACAAGATCCCGGATACGGCTCTCCCTTAGCGAGAGAGAATGAGAAGCTGAGTCATCTGGGAGGGGCTCAGAGTAGAGCCGTTGCTCCTCCGCATTGAGAGGAGCCAGATGAGGTGGCTCAGCCATCTGATTAGGATCAGAATCAGAATCAGAATCATCTTTATTTGCCAAGTATGTCCAAAACACACAAGGAATTTGTCTCCGGTAGTTGGAGCCGCTCTAGTACAACAAACAGTCAATTTACAGAACACTTTGGGGACATAAAGACATTGACAAAAAACAATTGTGCAAAAAGATGCAGAGTCCTCTAGCACTTAGAGCAGTTCAAACGACTAATATTGCAATAGTCCGGTGCAATGACCATTGTGCAAAGGGCGCTGAGACTTCAAGGAGTGTATGCGGTTTAAAGTGACGAGTAGTGCGATCATCTGGGACAATGTTGGTTGTGCAAATGTTACAGATACTCCTCAATCAGTGTGCAAATGGAGCAGATGCTACTCTGGCATGAGTGGCCAGTATATGCAAATAGTGCAGCATGGCGAGACAACTACAGTGAGTGCACAAGTAATACATAATTGGCCCCACAGAAATGTGACAACGAACTCAAGTCAAAAAATCAAAAAGTCAAAAAAAAATCAAAAGTCAAAAAATTGCCAGCTTGTTGTAATGGAATTATAGGTTAGGTGTTTAAGAGGTGCCTAAGGTGTGCCTCCTGGACGCCTCCCTGGTGAGGTGTTCCGGGCACGCCCTTCCGGGAGGAGACCCCGGGGACAACCCAGGACACGCTGAAGAGACTAAGTCTCTCGGCTGGCCTGGGAACACCTCTGGATCCCCACAGAAGAGCTAGAGGAAGTGGCTGAGGATGGGGAAGTCTGGGCTTCCCTGCTAAGGCTACTGCACCCGCAACCCGACCTCGGATAAGCGGATTAAGATGGAGGGCTAATTTTTGTAAATGCAGTTCTCATGTTCATTCTTAGTTTAAGTTGCTCTGAAAAAATGCTTTGCACAGGTACACTAAGCATGTGTGGTTATATTTAAAAATATGATGCACTTTCTCTGATAGGAGTATCAACCCTGGAATATGTCCAAAATTGCTGCTTTAAACCCAAATTGCTGACTTTCTGTTCAGTTTCGGGCATGGGTTGTTGAGACTTTTTCCATTTGTCCTGTTATGATGGACCTGTCCACCCAATTTCCAGAAGGTGCTACCGATTGAATTTTGATGCCTAATAAGGCCATTTCATTGCTCCCTGGTGTTTGGTCCCTAAAAACTCTCATTGTGGTAATAATTAGTTGAAATTTATTTTCTTCTGTCACAATTTTCAATTGAAAGATAGTTGTGGGATTCGAGCCATGATTTGACTGCAGCATTAAATTTTAATCTAACAAATCATGGCTCACGGAAATAATCCTAAAGCTAGTAATAGGTTTTTTATCACATTTCGGCTTAACGTTTTATTATGCCAAACAATGCTAAGCTTCATTTTGCTTTAGGGGATTGAGTATGGTCATTGGAACACTCGTTAGTTGCATCTCAATGAAGTGGAAAGTCTCTGGGAGCAGCTGAGGAAGGGGAAGGGAAGGGGTGTTTGGATGGCGTGCTGTTCCTGAAAATGAGCATCCATATTCATACCTGCTCCACTTAAATTTTTTTTGGTGCTCTCTATGCATCCGGGTGGAGTTTACAAGAAAATGGAGACACAAGGTGTGTGTGTGTGTGTGTGTGTGTGTGTGTGTGTGTGTGTGTGTGTGTGTGTGAGCGGGAGAGAGAGGGAACTCTGAGCCACAGGGCTTCCTGACTGCCGAAAAATACAAAGGAGAATAGCGTAGTAGTCGAACAAACTACCTATGAGCTTCACCTAGTCTTTTTTATTGTGGCGAAAGACTTCTGAGACATGTTGTGCAAACATATGGCCACAATTATGGAGTCTGTGGCTTTGCCAAAAATGAAAATTCAATGTCTGAGTTCAATCAATTGTTCTTCCTCCTTTGCAAAATATAATTTATAATAGAAAAAGCAATTAGTTTCCCCTCACTATATCGCGGTTTACCTATTGTGGATTGAGTGCATTGTGGATTTTTTTTTCATACTCTTCTTTTCCTTTCGGCTTGTCCCGTTAGTGGTCGCCACAACGTGTCATCCTTTTCCATGTTGCACATAATTTACCATATTGTGGGATTTTGAGTGTATGCTGCAATGTTTTGGATTAAGATAAACACTTCCTATCATAAAACAAATCTGTTAAAAAAACACATTAGAAGGAATACAATACTGTGCAGTAGTACTGTGCATTGCTGTACGTTTAAAAGTTTGAAGGGTATTTAAGAGCATAGAAAGTGTGTATGGTAAAGGTTAAAAGAGTGTGAGAAAGATTAAGAGTCCGAGGAGGTTCATAAAACTTTAAAATGTATAAATTTTAAAAATGTGTGTTCGCTATTTCACAGATTTCACCTATTGCGGAAGTGGTACGGAACCTAACCCCCGTGATATACAATGGATTGCTGTATTAAAAACAAGTGCAAAATCCCTTTTTGTCAAAACGTCTTTGTAACGATCGTCAATAAATTTTGAGTGTTCAACAATGAAACATCGTAAAATGAGCCGTCAAACTGCATGCCTCGGTCTGTCGCTATTTCAGTCTTTTCCAATATAGGATTGTGCAGGTGTGGCAAGAAGACCACGGGAAAACACATGCCTCGTGTCATAAGTTTCCAACGTGGATGAATCCCTGCATTCATAGTATACTGTATAAATGGGCCCCCTGCCATTCTAAATTTGCAGGGCAACTGACTCCAAGGTTGCCCTCCACTGGGCTCCTTTCTTATTACATGCAAAACAACGTCAAAATAATTGTCACGTTATCTGTTTCTCAGCTGGAAATAAAGTTGATAGCATTTTTCATTTTTTGTTTTTTTTAAACTGTCCACAGAGGGGCTCAAAAAAGTCACTAACTTGGCAACGAAGACTGATTTTGTAAACTAGCTCCTCTATTTGCAGCCATGCTGTCAGTGCAAGCAGGCCACTAACAACTACAGAAGTCGAAAAAAAAAAAAATCAACTTACATTAATCGATAAAATTTAGTAATTGCCCAGCCCAGTATTGAACAGGTTTATCGTTTGCAATTGTTGGCCCGCCCCAATTGTTTACATAGCAGATAGAGGAGGGGGGAAAAAATCACTCTTAACACACGATCTTTGAGACATTGCTAGCCAGGTTTACATGGATCGTTGTATTCCGATTAGAATTGGGTTAGAAGCCCAAACCTAATAAATATGTGCCATATAAACACCTCAGTCTGACTAAACAAGCTGAAACTGAATGGAATTTCATTCTGTTTCACAGGGGTAGAATTATTCCTTTCCCCAAACCGATCAAAAGTCATAAACGGTTCAATCGGAATAGTCAGCGGAGCGTTCTGTCTGTGGATGCTCTGTCTTGACGTAAATGCGCAGTGATGTCGTTTACACACACATGGTGACTTCCAAAACTAGTTTGCGACAGAGAACTTGTTTTTAACTACTTGTAGCTTGTTTTTATCAAGCTGTTGCTTGAATAAAAGTGTAAAAACAATCGCAACTACTATGTTAAATAGACGGATCTTGATGAATCAAGTGATGTTTACATAGATTTGTGCATCTCACACATCTGGAAAACAACTGACCTGAGATCTTCAATGGGAATAATTTGTTGGAATGAAAAAAGGTCTGCATGTAAACTTGGCTAATCATGCCTTTGCTGACTTTAATGGCAAGAGAGGGAAAATGCTCAAATGTGGCTCAATTGACATTATATGTGAACCCATCCTAACTAGCGCTTAACTTGCAGGTCACCTGGATCTACGAGCCAAAGGAGGGAAAGAGGATGAACATAGCCGTATTGCACCCCAGCTTCAAACCAAACTACCCTGACTCGCCGCTTAAGGGCAGAGTCAGCTTCATGCAGAGCCCCCCCAATGTGGACGACCCCTCCATCCAGATCAGCAATGTTCGCATGATGGACGAGGGGAACTACATCTGCGAGTTTGCTTCCTACCCCAGTGGACACGAGCAGGGAATCACCCAACTGGTCATGCTCAGTAGGTCTCCATAGGAATTCTTTACCGTTACAGGTTGTCCGCATGTGTAACAATTTACAACCCCAATTCCAATGAAGTTGGGACGTTTTTTAAACATAAATAAAAACAGCATACAATGATTTGCAAATCATGTTCAACCTATATTTAATTGAATACACTACAAAGACAAGCTATTTAATGTTCAAACTGATAAACTTTGTTTTTAGCAAATAATCATTAATTTAGAATTTTATGGCTGCAACACATTCCAAAAAAGCTGGGACAGGGTCATGTTTACCACTGTGTTACATCACCTTTTCTTTTAACAACATTCAATAAACATTTGGGAACTGAGGACACTAATTTTTGAAGCTTTGTAGGTGGAATTCTTTCCCATTCTTGCTTGATGTACAGCTTCAGCTGTTCAACAGTCCGGGGTCTGCGTTCTCGTATTTTACGCTTCATAATGTGCCACACATATTCAATGAGAGACAGGTCTGGACTGCAGGCAGGCCAGTCTAGTACCCGCACTCTTTTACTACGAAGCCACGCTGTTGTAACGTGCAGAATGTGGTTTGGCATTGTCTTGCTGAAATAAGCAGGGGCGTCCATGAAAAAGAGGCTTGGACGGCAGCATATCTTTCTCCAAAACCTGTATGTACCTTTCAGCATTAATGGTGCCTTCACAGATGTGTAAGTTACCCATGCCATTGGCACTAACACAGCCCCATACCATCACACATGCTGGCTATTGAAATTTGCATCCATAACAGTCCGGATGGTTCTTTTCCTCCTTACCCCGGAGGACACGAGGTCCACAATTTCCAAAAATAATTTAAAATGTGGACTCGTCGGACCACAGAACACTTTTCCACTTTGCATCAGTCCATTTTAGATGAGCTCCGGCCCAGAGAAGCCTGCGGCGTTTCTGGGGGTTGTTGATAAATGGCTTTTGCTTTGCATAGTAGAGTTTCAAGTTGCACTTACGGATGTAGTGCCGAACTGTATTTACTGACATTGGTTTTTTGAAGTGTTCCTGAGCCCATGTGGTGATATCCTTTAGATATCGATGTCGGTTTTTGATGCAGTGCCGCCTGAGGGATCGAAGGTCACGGGCATTCAATGTTGGTTTTCGGCCTTGCCGCTTACATGCAGTGATTTCTTCAGATTCTCTAAACCTTTTGATGATGATATGGACAGTAGATGATGAAATCCCTAAATTCCTTCCAATTGTACGTTGAGGAACATTGTCCTAAAACTGTTCGACTATTTTGTCACGCACTTGTTCACAAAGAGGTGAACCTCGCCCCATCTTTGCTTGTGAATGACTGAGCAATTCAGGGAAGCTCCTTTTATACCCCATCATGGCACCCGCCTGTTCCCAATTAGCCTGTTCACCTGTGGGATGTTCCAAACAGGTGTTTGATGTGCATTCCTCAACTTTCTCAGTCTTTTTTGCCACCTGTCCCAGCTTTTTTGGAACGTGTTGCAGTCAATCAAGTTTATCAATTTGAACATTAAATATCTTGTCTTTGTAGTGTATTCAATTAAAGATAGGTTGAACATGATTTGCAAATCATTGTATTCTGTTTTAATTTATGTTTAACCAGACGTCCCAACTTCATTGGAATTGGGGTTGTAGTTTCATGACCACTTAACCATGATTAAGTAACTAAATCCATCTATCCGTTTTCTGTACCGCTTTATCCTCACGGGGGTCATGGGCGTGCTGCCTATCCCAGCCATCTTCGGGCGAGAGGTGGGGTACGCCCTGAAATGGTCGCCAGTCCAATCGCAGGGCACATAGAAACAAACAAGCATTTGCGCACACATTCACACCTAAGGGCAATTTAGAGTCTTCAATCAACCTACCATGCATGTTTTTGGGATGTGGGAGGAAACCGGAGTTCCCGTAGAAAACCCACGCAAGCATGGGGAGAATATGCAAACGCCACACAGGCTACTGGGTCGTCAAAGGGCTTTTCCACGCTGCAACAATGCGGCTTTCTGAATTAGTTACGCCAGTACGAAGCCCAGCCCACACGCTGGATGTCAAGTCCCAAAAAACTTTCCCCCTCCTCACTATTGTTTGTTTTTTTGCATGACATCTGCGCACTCGTGGCTGACAACGAAGTGCTCTAAAGCGACCATGCTTTCCTGAACCCCCGGTCCACAAACTGGCTGTCAAGTCTACAGTTTTTAAAAAAAAAAAAAATTCCGCTTTCCTCATTCTTTCGTCTTTCTCCTAGTGACGTGTGCACACTCATGGCTGAGAATGAGGCGCTCTGAAACGGCCACTCCAGCTGACTATCTGAAAGGAATATTTTCGGTGTGTAGGCAAAGCTAGCTAGTTAACTGCACGTCCCAATTGTGCTAGATAACCGCTGATGCAGGAGAAGCAGCTCAAATTCAAAGGTACACTGGGCCCTGTTTTAGCCACGACCAGAAAATCTGGAAAACTGAAATGCTGAAAAGCTGTTTAATGCTACATCTCCACAATTCAGCACTACATGCAGTAGTTCTCAGCCTTTGCATATTTTCTGTAATTAACTTCAAACATCTATGTAATTAGAAACAAATCTCTGAATTCACTTTACAGGGTCTTTAGGGTTTGGGTCAGGATAGGGGGGTGCAATAGGCTAAGCAATGCATCTTGCCAGCTATGGTAGCTGATGTCATGGCTTATACTGCTTTGGAGACTGAAATATCCCATTTAGAGCTGAAGAGGTCTCACCTCAAAGCCTTTAAGTCAAACGTAAACAGAAAACATTTCTGACAACCGTGATAAGCAAATTTGCTTACTTAGTTTGGGAAGTCAGTCCTTCACATCCAAACTGTTTTGGCAGTCTTTACCATATTTTACTGGACATTTTACAGTAACTGCATGCAGAGAAGGATATATCTACATACTAATTTACATTCAGAACTAGTAGTTTGAAATGTCTGCATCTAGTGTAGGCAATAAATATAGTGTATGAAGTCCTTTATAATGTTTGCGTGCTTCTCTAAGGGGATTCTCAGATTACTGCATCTCAGTGAAGTCAACCCAAGTTAGCAAAAAGAAACTCTGATTTTGAGTGGATTTCTATTCAAAGATAGGACATTTCTGACTTCCCAGTTTTCTGGACTACTGCAATGTCGCACAAACCACACCACAGAAACATCAACACATACCAAAGGGTTCCAGTGGGTGCGGTTTGCTGTCTAATCATAGCCTCGTGGGACTTAAGTCAATTTTGAGATTTTGGATCGGTTAAAAAGGCCACCCCACCATCGCACTAAAACACTTTTGTGGACAAATCTCGAGCTAGTGACAACAAAATATCACATGAATGTCCAAAAGGAGAGCATGATTGAGCATTGACATTTTATACTCTCAAAACGTAATTATTTTTTACGACTATTGATCATCAGGTGATTAACATTACACCTCTGCAGTTTACTATAAGAAGGATTTAAAGTCTTCTCACTAAAAAATACTTAGAGGATTATTGTTTTTCTGTCTGCTGGAGTGGTTTGCAGAGCCATACAACCATAAGGCTGTAATTATTTTAGTGTGGCTTTGTGATTAAGATATGCAACATCTTTATTCTCTACTAATCCTAGTTGCGGAGTCGCCTCAAATAGGGATGGACATAATTAATTGATTGATCATGAAGAATTTGGTTGATTTTGTTGAATTGACTGTTGGTGAAGTAATTGAGACAAAATCTAGTGTACTTTGTACACTAGATTGACTTGTACACTAGATTTTACACTAGACACTGCTGATTCAGTCTTGGTGTTAGCCAAACTGAGGTACATACGGTCCATACCAATTATTATTTATTTTTCTTAATTATGTTTTCAACATGATGAGGGGGGAAGAAATCTCCATCTGTTTTCTGACTGCTCTTATCGCATGGTGTACTTGTACTTACATTTTTATTTCTTAAACAAATGTTTGGGCCTTAAAACAGGTTTTGACCTTTCTTTTGTTATACAATAATATTAACAATAATAATATGTATAGCAACAATAATAAAAATAATGTACTTTTTTTTTTCTTACAAAGGTTTTATTTGAGCGTTTAAACATGAGAAAATGCTAATGGTGAGGTTTACAGCCTTAAAACACACAGTATAATAATTGTAAAAAATAAAGTGCTCATCACGGATTGTCCATAACGAACACGATGTTCAAGTATAAGGGTGTCCACACGTGCACTTGGCACCAGGAAACCCTAGGTCGCAGTTCGATGAGCGACTTTGTGATCGTGTCATCGGCCCTGCAGCCGCATGTCTTAAACACTCGGGTGAAGAGAGGGGCGGAGCTGTCAACTGATCACCACCTGGTGGTGAGTTGGCTCCGATGATGGGGGAAGATGCCGGTCTGACGTTGCAGGCCCCAACGTATTGTTAGGGTCTGACGTTGCAGGCCCAAACGTATTGTTAGGGTCTGACGTTGCAGGCCCAAACGTATTGTGAGGGACCATGTGAGGGACCATGTTCCGCACTTCCATTGCTGAGGCGGCCGACCGGAGCTGTGGCCGTAAGGTGGTCGGTGCCTGTCGTGGCGGCAATCCCCGAACCCGTTGGTGGACACTAACGGTGAGGGATGCCATCAAGCTGAAGGAGTCCTATCGGGCCTTTTTGGCCTGTGGGACTCCTAAGGCAGCTGATGGGTACTGGCTGGTCAAGCGGAATGCAGCTTTGGTGGTCGCTGAAGCAAAAACTTGGGTATGGGAGGAGTGCGGTGAGGCCATGGAAAAAGACTTCCGGACGGCTTCGTGGAAATTCTAGTCCACCATCCGGCGTCTCAGGAGGGGGAAGCCGTGCACCATCAACACTGTGTATAGTGGGGATCTGGCGCTGCTAACCTCGACTCGGGGCGTTGTGAGTCGGTGGGGAGAATACTTCGAAGACCTCCTCAATTCCACCGACACGCCTTCCCATGAGGAAGCAGAGTGTGGGTTCTCTGAGGCGGACTCTCCTATCTCTGGGGTTGAGGTGGTTAAAAACCTCCTCGGTGGCAAGGCCCCGGGGGTGGATGAGATTCGCCCGGAGTTCCTAAAGACTCTGGATGTTGTGGGGCTGTCCTGGTCGACACACTTTTGCAACATCGCATGGACATCGGGGACAGCCCTTTTGGGCTATGCCTGTCCGGGCCACATGGGTGCAGGCCCGGCCACCAGGCGCTCTCCTTCGAGCCCCACCTCCAGGCCTGGCTGCAGAGGTGCGCCCCGGTGACCCGCATCTGGGCAAGGAAAACCTACATCCATTTATTTTATTCGTCATAGGGGGTCTTTTGGCCCTGCTTTGTCTGGTCCCTCACCTAGGACCGGTTTGCCATGGGTGGTGACCCTGCCAGGGGCATAATGCCCTAGACAACTTAGCTCCTAGGACCACTGGGACACACAAACCCTTCCACCACGACAAGGTTGACTGCTCAGGGAATAATAATAATAATAATAATAATGCATTACACTTATAGCGCTTTTCTAGGCACTCAAAGACGTTTTACAATTTCATGCATTTATTCACTCCTCAGTCACACCCTGGTGGTGGTAAGCTATGTGTGTAGCCACAGCGACCCTGGGGCAGTCTGACAGAAGTGTGGCTGCCTTTCTGTGCCGACAGCCCCTGTGACCAACACCAAACATCAAACCACATTCATTCATAGGCAATGTGCGTTAAGTGTCTTGCCCAGGGATACGATGACGACTTGCATTCGGGCGGCGGGGATAATTACCTTACCAACTGCGCCACGCCGCCCACTTGTTAAACACTGGTTGAAACCACCCGGGTTTGTAATAAAAAAATTGGGGGGAAACATTTTCACTCAAGTGTTTATTGTTCAAAGTGACACCTATTTAATTTTGTCTGCCTTGGACATCTAGTTACTCAGATATTCATATTTCAAATGATGTAATTTTTTGTGTGACACCTTGATTTCAATAGGACATTTAGTTTTGAAAATTGACCCAATCCAAGTTCCACAATTGATCATGGATTGAATCTTTGCCCATCAGCAAAGCCCCAAAACTCTGCCTCCCCCTTAACCGTGGAAGTGGGCAAGCTCATGGTGGTGGCACGCTGCGAGTCCCTCAACGGAAGGCCCGCCGCACAGATCCGCTGGGTGACCACCGCCCACGGAAACTCCACCACGTCATCCAAGCTGGGCCAGGACAACACTGTGTCGGTCACCAGCGAGTACCACATGGCTCCCACATCGACAGACAATGGGAAAGACATCAGCTGCGTGGTGTCGCACCGGACGCAGACCACGCCCGAGAGCTTCCAGATGAAACTCAAAGTTCTATGTATGAGTCAGAACTTCATTCATTTGCTCATTTTTGCTTCTTTCAAGCTTGAAATGATTTATGGAATTAATTGTACTGTGCTATTTTCCCTCCTTCCTCTCTGTCATTTATATTGCTCAGACGCCCCCCAGGTGACAATAGTGGGTTACGACAATAATTGGTACGTGGGCCGTACAAATGTGCTGCTCACCTGCCAGGCTGCTGGCAACCCGGTACCGACAACGGTCCTATGGAAGTCGTGAGTACTGGAAATTTTTTTTGAACCCTTTCTATAATTTTTATTCTCCCCATCTCCCATTTGTTCCCTTTCCCCTAACCCTTCCTCTCCAAGCCTGCAATCATGCAGGCGAGCTATAATCAGCACTTTTTTATTATTACCACTGCAGCTCTGTGCTGCGATTATGGAAAATAGCCACTTAATTTCTCATAATGGACTCTGACTTGAGGTTTAACCCTTCTCGAGTGAGAGAAACAATACGACTTCCTCTGTTCCTCGACTCACATTTTTCTTCCATTGCTATAACTGTGCCTGTATTTGAAAAACTAATCATAAGAAAGTGAGGAACTTGGATATGAAAGTGATGAGATCTTGAACTCAGATCCTGGCAATTCTGTTGTATTTTTATATTTGAGTTTGAGGAAAGGAGAAAAATTGCTTTAGTGATAAGACTAGCAGAGTTACATGACAACACGCTGTACATTGTACAAATGAAAAACTGAGTGCTCTCGCTTGTAAGGTGTTCAAATGTAGTGACTATATTCGACTGTTAATTTGTACAGTAATTTTCAGCGAGCCATACGCTATGCAGTACATCTTTGTGTACACATTTAGAAGTATTCTAAATTGCACAAAACATGAGTAAACTAGCGTTAACATGGACAGGAACAACATGGAAGTAAACAAATTTTGGCTGCTGTCTGCAATTTTATCATCACAGTTGCACACGCACCCTGTCCAACGTCAAACTTTCAGTCAAACATGATCAAGTAGATTTAAAAATGAAATTTTATTGAAGAAATTGATTTAGTGGAAATAAAATGACTTGGTAAACAAAAAAAACAAACAAAAAAGCTAAATCGACCATTTCGTTCATGCATGTTCATGCAACATTTCGGGAAGCCCTTGTCCTTGCTTTTGCTGCAGTTTCAATTTAAACCATTGCTAATTCCTAATTACACCAGATCACAATTAGAATTTTAACCTAAAAAATCTATGGGTTAGGCACACCACAGTTTAGGAATCCCTTGTGTATGCTTTTGCTGTAGTTTTGATTTTAGCCAATGTAAAAGGGGAGGTTTGCAGTTTTGCCCATGTCTGCTACGTTGGTCGCATAACTTACACGAAATAGTCTTAAAAAAAATCATGAAATGTTATTGGTTTAAAGTTAAAAATTTTTGGAATGTGCAATCACTTAAAAATCTAAACGACATGATAAATTTACCTGTCAGGCTGAAATGTTGCTAATTCCACAACACTTCTGAATCCTCTCAGCTGCCTGTTGTCCCTCCACCTTTTTTAACGTTGCTAACAGGAGGTGGATATTCTGTTATAGTTTCAGCAAAGCCCAAGGGAACAAGACAGCGTGAGGCTGCAGGAGTATGCCCGCATGGGCAGGGCAAACGATTGACACCTCGTCGATCACGCCTCCTTTTCTTACCGGTTCTTATTGACAAGTTTAACAAATATGACGAGGATTTTATTTTTATTTTATTTTATTTTTTTAAATTTAAAGTCCCCTTTACTAGGGATGCACATACCAGTATCGTGTATAAATTATCTGATACTGTACACAGTGATGCCACATCACTCACCAGCCTGACATACACCTTCCAGGTAGCACACAGAGACAACACTTTTTAGGTGACTGCAAATTATGAAGTGCAAAATGGATGATCAACTGACAGAGGCAATGGTGGCCACTGACCGGCAACCGTCAAACACTGAGTTTTGCGAGTCCTTTGGCTGTTTATATTTTTATTTTACCATGTTAATGTGCTCAGAAGAGCTTTCGTTAATTCTTATGAGTCCCAACTGTGATCTGTGTTGGCTTTAAAGTGACATTTTGCAGTGCAGCCGACATTCATGTTTACATTAGCAGTCATGTAACGGCTGCGTGAACTGCGTTCAGGTACAATTGGTAAATGAAAGTGAATGTGTTTATTTCTTTCTGTACAATATTACAAAACGGATTACTAGGGGAATTAACGTTGGAATTTAAATGCTTTCGGTAACACATACTATACGATCACAGTTGTAACGATAAATTTTTTCGTGTTATAGGATTTATTCTGTTGTTACTCTAAATCAGCGGTCACTAACTGGCGGACCGTAGTGCAACTCTGGACCCAGAAACAGTCCCATATGGACCCACACCATAGCCCAAAGACATACGGGGTGCTTCTATTTCGAGCAGCGCAGCATTACAGGCTTTATGGTAGTGATAAACTACTGACCAATTAAATGTGAGCACAGCCACGCCCTTCAGCCAAACAAATCAGATCTCAAGCGGAAATCACTAATTGCGAGCAGCCCAGACAGATGAGCAGGGGATGCAAATCACACTTTTTTTTTTTTATATATATATTCACTGTAGCTGTGTGTGGGTGCGCTTCTGTGTACTCCATCAATCAGGGCGTATTGTGATGTCAGGCTCACATTGCCAGGTTAGAACCATCAGCTGTCCGATTCATATCCCATTTTTAGACCTGATTACGATATGTGAGGATCTGATTCTGTGTATTTTATTGTTTTCTTGCACATTGCTGTTACCCACATACAAAAAGGGGTGAAAAGAAATTGTGTGACTTGCACCGTGTATTGTATATTAAGCCTAATTCAGCCATTTTCCTCCAGTATGACAGGAGAGATTCCCGACACAGTGCAAATCAAAGATAACCAGCTGAGGGTTCTGAAGGTGGATGAGGCGGTGAACACCACTTTCGTCTGCGAGGTCAAGAACCGCGTCGGGACCGGCAGAGATCAGGTCACGGTCTTGGTCAGAGGTCAGTCAAATTACATGCAAACACACATACCCCACTTAAAGAGAAGTGTATGTAGGCTGGATGATGTTGGGAAAAAAAGAAAAACTAAGTTTTCACTGTGTCGTTTGTCACCAGAGACAATTATTTCAATTGTAGATAATGATGCAAAAGTTGTTGTTTTTATTTATTTATTTATTTATTTATTGCACTCTGTGATGATTCGGAGCAGTTCTTTTCATCATCCTCTATTTGGCAATACTAGCTGGTAGTTTAACACAGTTTCAAGTCAAGGAATCAAATCACACTTTCCACAAATAAAATCACACGGCTTCATCCTGAAAAAACAACAACACTTAATCGGACTTTCATCACACAGGCAACACATTCTTGGTGTCGTCAGCTTTTATGTTTTCCCCTGGGATTGCCACACATATACTTTCTGTAATGTAGTGAAGAGTTAGAAGGCCCAGCTACTCTGTCCATAGTGCGTGTGTGTGTGTGTGTGTGTGTGTGTGTGTGTTGTCACTTCTTCTCCTGTGTCCAACTTTTAATTCCATGATGCTCCCTCCTTGGCGAATGCTCCATCACAGTGTTCTCCCCCGTTGTTTCCACGCCGACTATTCCCCCTTGCCAACACTTTGCCTTTCCGCTATTTTTATTTTTATAATGAGCCAAATTTCACCCCGTGAACACCATGATCCCAAAAAAAAATAATAATAAAAAAAATAGATAGCTGCTCCGTTTATCCTTGGCCATCAGTGATTACAGGAGAGACTTAAGTAAAGCAAATGAGCAGCATTCATTAGTGGCAAGGCTGCAATCGTTGGTAGAGTTTCACTCGGATGGAAAATGACTTTTGCATCAAGTGGGCTTTTATGGTGCCTTGTGTGCGTACCTGCTCCATTAGTCCTTTGATTGTTGAGAATTCCAACTTTTGTGTAGAATTAATTCTTAAAGCAACTGCGGCAAGCTGGAGTGTAGGACTTCGCTAATTCAGTGTCAACAAGTTTGCGGTGTAAAAAAGAAAATGACAGCTCAGGCTTAAATCCACGTCGACCTTCTCCAGGCAGCGTTATTCTTCCCAGTAGAACACTGGCATACAAGTAGGAGTTCAGAGCATTTCCAGAGAGATTCTACTAGGAATTGATAAGAATTTAGTGATTCTGATTCCATTATCCAAACTGCGATTCGATTGACAATTTATTACTATTTCCTTATCGATTCTCATTGGGTGAGGGACTGAAATAATACAAGTGGATTTGTTTGCTTTAACTCTTTAATATCTTCAACTTGGTGCAGAAGTAACCGAATACCCAGTATAACAATCTAATGTATCCTTGGGGTTGTTATTAATAAATAATAATAATAATTTGCACATTTTGTCCAGAAACCAAAAAGCTTAAGCAGTTTTTTGCATAGTTTACAAGAGTGGTCCAGAGAAAATGAAGTATTTGGGTTTTTAAACCGAACTGATAAGACTTTAAACATTGAGACCAGTTAAAGAAGAGCTTCTAACTTTCTGCACTCCTGCCAGGATATCAGCGCTCTTTTAATCCACCTAGTATATATACTGTAAATTTTTTGTTGTTCCCAATATATGACACTCTGGCTACAAACATTTGGGAATATTTACAGTGCTCCTTTTGCAGTCAACTTGATCCAAAACTAATTCAGCTATAAAACAAGGAATTGTTATGTAAAAATTAACATTTGACCTGTTTTTGCAAAATACCTTCTGGATGACTATAGAAACCCACTTTTTTTTTTTAAACTGCCACCTCCATAGAGAATTGGGGGCCCAACCTCGGTCGAAGCTCTTTATTTATTTATTTATTTTATTTATTTATTTTTTTTCCCCCCCTTCCTTTTTCATCTTCCATCTCCCTGCGCTCCCGATCAGAGTGCAACTTATTTGTTTTCTAGGAGGACTCAATAAACAGAATCGTCAGGCAAGCAAACAAACAAATCAAATGACTATTTACCAGTTCTCAAAGAAAAAATGTCTGTCGGATGCCTACTTGGAAGCAGGAATGTATTGTAGTAGGCAAAGAGAGACCCCACTTAACAGGAAGTTATTTTTTGCTGACATGGGGGGGAGATGCCAGTGGTGGCGGTGTTGGGGGGTGCTTATCCCTCTAATATTGGATCCATGTTCTTCTTTGGTGGCAAGAGTCATCCTTGTTCCTGCATGTTGCACTCCTTATTAGTCCTTTCCCTGTCTTTCTTCCATTCCCTGGGCTCCCCATATGGTGCCACAGCATGCGTCACTCCTCCTGTGGGACCCTTCTGTTCTGGCTGGGGAGCCAAGTGTGGGCGTCCCGTGTCGCACAAGTGATCACACCGCCTCCCCGCCGTGGTTTTACAGGCGAGCAGTATAGCCGGGGTGTAAATAAAGTAAAAGTACAGGCAGGCAGGCAAGGAGGAAGATTGAGGCTTTTTATGGGCTAAGAAGTCACAGAGTGTGCAGCAGGATGAATCGGTGCCAGCGTGCAATCCACCGAAAGCACGATGGGATGCAGAGAGAGAGAGAGAGAGAGAGAGAGAGAGAGAGAGAGGATGCTGAAGGCATTTAAAACTCCCATGGGAGTCTGGTGCCACTGCATCCTATCTGCAGAGCTATTGGCCTGCACTATCTGTGGCTATATAGCGTGTGTCTGTCTTGTCTCGAAGCCTTTCAGAGCGGATCAGTCACCCTTTGCTGCTTGAGCTGCTCGCTGCTTCTCTTGGCATTTCACCATCCGCTCCCCTTGCTCTTTTTTATATACACTGTATTTTTTAGTCTTTATTTTTATTTATTGTATGAATGTGTTATGTACTGTAGAATTTCTGCTGCCTGTGTAATTTTTGCTGCCTCTTGGCTTTTGAAAAATAGATTTTATCTCTCAGTAAGCTTTTGCCTGGTTAAATAAAGGATAAATAAAATAAAATGTAAAACAACCAATAAAAATGTGTGATAGTTTGAACTAGAGAATGATGTGTGGGATGATTCCAGATGGATTGGTAACCTCTGGATACTAACAAGGAAGTATGTAGACCAACAGGGCTAAGAGGGGCCAACTGGCGTGAAACAGCCTGCACCTGCTACATAGCAGGTCCTCCATTCCCCCAACCTTACTTTACGCCCCACAGGTGCATGACATACGCACATAAGCTTACACACCATTGTGGTTGTGTGGGCATTTGCCTCTGTGTCCTACTCCTTGTCCCGAACACCCGCAGTCAGGTTCACACAGAAATATCCATCCCACCTTGTCTCACTAGTTTGCTGACGTTTGCTCTCTTTCATTGCGTCCTCTTATCTTTAGCGGGTTGTCTTTCAGCCTCTGCGAGTCTCCTTCTGATCTCCCCCACAGCTCAGAGAAGAGACTTCTGCACCCCCAGCCTTCTCTCTCCTTCTCACTGCTACCCCCCAACCCCCGCCCTCCCCCTTACATACCAGTATAGCTCTTCCTTAATCAGAGTTTAGTAGTCTCCATCCCTTCATCCACCCCTCTGCTGTGCACGTCCCCGGAGGGTGCTTGTGTGCCTCCATCCGTCCTCCGTCTTAGTCCGGACAATAGTGACTCAAAAAAGTTAAAATGACCTCGTCCGAATCTGCACACATGGTCTGAGGGGCTTTGAGCTCTGCTGGAAATAGACATCCTCGATGCTTGCGACTCCTCTGAGAAGACAGTGCAAGGGCAAAAGGGAGCCAGAGCATCTTCGTCCTCCGGGTGGGTTCTGGTCTCTATGAATTGGTGCGTCTCTGGCCATGCGAGAGTTAGCCAGAGAACAGGTCCGGTGGAGCAAAGTCTGCCCGCAGAATCAAACTGGCCTGCTGCCCACCGCTTATTAGCACACATGCACACGCACCCCTCGTTCGATATCTTAACATGCTTGACAGTGAATGCTTCCCAGCTATGCCGGAGGTGTAGCCCGGCACTGTGGTGTACGTCTTTTTTTGGAAAGCTGCAGCCGAGTTTACTTCCACTCCATCTCTCTAATTACTTTCGGTCACTTGGAGCTTATGATCACACTGGACAAGGCTTCAAAAGATGTATGCTGCTTTTTGGCTTTCTCAGTTTACTATTTATATATACTGTTGCAAGAAAAAGTATTCGAATTGTTGGGATTTTTTTATAAATTAGTCATACAATGTGATCTGATCTTTATCCAAGCCTCAACAATAGACATAAAAACTTAGCTTACACTAACACTACACAAGCAATCATGTTTTCATGTTTTTATTGGCCACTTCATGTAACATTCTCACTGCAAGGTGGAACAATTATGTGAACCCCTGGGCTTGAAGTCAGCCAACCAAGGGTCCAATCAATATAAAGTCCTTATAAAATGAAAGTAAATGTCTTTTAAATATGGCACAATTGCCGGGGTCCAAGTGTGTCACTGGTTCCTCTTTTAGCCACACCCTAATAAATGAAAAAAATTGAAATGCTGAAAAAGTTTAACATCCCCAAAATTCTAAGTTCTCAGTCTTTGCACACGTTTTCAGCAATTATCTTCAAACATGTATAGTGTATTTAGTAAGGTTGGGAATGATAAACTGATGCGACCGGATATTCGTACGTACAGGCGAGAGATACGAATGTATTGGTAGCAGAACAGACCAGTGATTTCCAACCTTCATGGAGCCAAGGCACATATTTTACAATTGTAAAATCTCACGGCACACCAACAAACAAAAATGTCACAAAAGGTGGATACATTAATTACTGTATGTACTTCCTGCCATCTAACAGAAGAGCATTTATTTGTTCTGTCTGTCACTTTGCCTCACTGGCATAAATAGATGAATAAAGATACATTATTTCTTGGAAATAATTTTTGGAGCAAGTAAGTAAAATTTATATAATATTTCCCACGGCACACCTGAAGAGCACTCACGGCACACGAATGGATATATTTATGTTTACAACCAAACACACCAGTGGTGGGTACTAGCGACCCTACTAGTTTAACTACATTTCTCCTATAGCGTCACTATTTCAACATCTAATAGCTTGTCAGTAGTTAAGCTGCTTTCATGGTCACAGCGATAGCAAAGTAGCATTCCCCCAGGGGTTATAAACATTGAATGCAACATCACGTTATGTATATTATCGCAAGTCTGCCGTCGACAGTGGGGCCGGTGGCGAAACATGTGGACTATATGGCAAAGGTAGGTACATCTTGGTAATTCCCATGAGCTATAACTCAGCAAAGTAATACTTCTTCTCGAGTCCTCGCGGTCCACTTATACGTTCATGTTGGTACTGTGCGACCCTAAAAAGAAACTTCCTAGAGGACACATAGCCAGGTGTATCCCAGAGCTGAACTGAGCTCGTCATCACGACTTAAAAGTTCCAAAAGTCAGTCAGCACTCAGGAAGCAGCAAAAAAAAAAATAAAAATTCAGTACGTGTGCAGGGGCAGTCCTAGCTAGAATGGCACAGTGTCCGAGACCCCCCATGGCTCTTTAAATATTGTCTGTGCAGAGTTTATGAAGAGAAAATCTTCCAAATTAATTGTTGAATTGTTATGGTCTATTTAAATAATTAATACTTTAAAGGATATATGTATATTTTTTACAGTGCCATAAAGCAACAATGCTCAGGGTTAAGTGCTCTTTTACATGTTTACAAATAGGGTTAGACAAATGTCATTTTATAGAATTGGGTTGAGTCAAGTCAAGGTTCTTTATGATTAGCACATGTGCAAATGTTAATCACATTATTTCTGTACCAAATCGAATAGAGAATCGTATCGTTCCCATACTGAATCGAATCGTTCCGCTCATAAAGATAGTTTTTAAATCAAATCGCTACTTGTGTATCTAGATATGTATCGAATCGGCCTCATGCCAGAGATTCCCAACCGTAGTATTTAGAAACAAATCTCTGAATTTACTTTACAGGGTCTATAATGAAATTGGCTGTGTTGGTTTAAGCCTCCCTACCCTATTAAAAACACACCAGTTTTGAGTTTTCCATTCTCAAGAAGCATGGCTGATGTGAACCGTGCCTCGTGCATTAGAGCTCTTAGAAGACCTAACATTAAGAATCATCAACTTGCATGAAGCTAGAAAGGGTTACAAAAATATCTCTAAAAGCCTTGATGTTCATCAGTCCAGAAAGTTCAGCAGTCTTGCTACGCTCCCGAGGAATGGCCATCTGGACTGGAAAGATGACATACTATGTTCACAAACAACATGGAAACATAATTGTGTGGTGTTATTCTAAGAAAATATTGTTCTTAATACTATTGTTGTGACTTAAATTAAGATCAGATCATGTTTTATGACCAAGTTAAGCAGAAATCCACGATGCCAAAGGGTTCACATACTTTTTCTTGCTACTATATGTATGCGTTTTCTCTCCATCCCATCTCCTCATTAACACTGCATACATATAGGGCCGTTTCTTCTGGTTCACGCAAGAGGCCTGTGTTTCGAGGATGTCCTCTCTTCCTAACCCACTTATTTTAATTCCATCGCCGCCTTGTTAGAATGTGTCCACAGAGGGCCTGCATGGGGACCCCCTGACGACTCCATTACATCACGCTGTTAAATCTTTAAAGTGTTGTCTCAAAAAGACATCCACGAAAGGATTTGCAACAAGACTTTAGAGAGAGAGAGAGAGAGAGAGAGAGAGAGAGATAGACATAGCACTGACAGGAGCGACACCCTGAAAACTTGAAATGAAGCCAGACCTCCATGGAGTCAGAACACTGCAGTTATGTTTTGGCATTGAAAATTTGCCATTGTAGAATATATTCACTTGAAACAAATATCAACACTGAAAAAGATTGGATTTAAAAAATAAATCTGTCGGTTAATTTTTCAATTAATCGATGAATTGTAAAAACAAAATAATAATTTCCATCCCTTTATTCAAATATTATTTCAAATTGACAGTGCAGAAATATACAAATATAAAATTATGATTTAGTTACTGGTTTGGCCCCTAACATGTCAGAAAACTGGCAAAAATGTGGATTATTGTTTTCCAAAGTAAAAGCAGATAATTGCAAATGTCTTTTTTTGATTAAACAGTCAGTCTGCTTTCATTGAGGACTACAAAAATCTGAGAATATTTATTGTTGAAAGGCAGAAATTACGAGAATTTGGACAATTTTAAGTTAACGATAAAGTGATTATCAAAATAGGTGTCGATTAATTAAACAATCGATTAACTGACAATTAATTATTGCAGTTCTAGTATCCTTTGCAAAGTATTTTTGGTGTCCTTTGTAAAGTATTGTATCAATGATATTGTATTGTGAGGGACTGCTCTATACTTTGGTGCATGGGCTAATGGCCATATTCCAAAATCTGTAAAAAGATGCCAAAATAATTGAAACAGCATAAACATTTACGTGAAGTTGTGCTTTATATCCTGTGTTAGCCTGTGAACACTTCCATTGATGTGAGAAAATTAACCCTTCTATGTAATTTCTTTTACTCTGTGTACCAAAATTTCAAGGGCTCTTGCCACCTATCGTAAAGTTTCATGGGAATTAGTGGTGGAGTTTTCATAGACTACTAACTAACTAATTAACAAACACAAGCCAACTAATGGAATTTAGCGAGGATTGGTGTTTGACTTGGATTACTTCCCAATTGATGCGAGTGCAGTATCTGGTTGCAGAGCGATTACTGTCACGTTTCATGTCGCAGCACTCCTCGGAACCTGAGGTGATAATGCATTTCTTGTGTTCTTTTCTGGAGCAGACCCTGAGGGGCTAACCGTCGCTTTCGTGTGTGTGAATCGCAAGGTTTAGCGCTGCCCAGGAAGAATAATAATATATATAGATATGTGTGTGTGTGTGTGTATATGTATATATATATATATATATATATATAGATAGAGAGAGAGAGAGAGAGAGAGAGAGAGAGAGAGAGAGAGAGACTATAGATATATCTATATATATAGATAAATATCTATATATAGATAGATATATATATATATATACACACATATACATACAAGATTACCTTACTAAGTCACCTAGCTAATCTTATATTCTTATATTTATAGGGTGTAATAATTGTGAAACTACCATTAAAGATTGAATAACAGAAAGCATAGCTATATTTTAATATTTTTATGTAAAAAGCCACATATAACGTTACCCTCTGTAGCATTAGCGGAACAAACTAGCCACGTAGATGTTATATTATAGGTTGAACGCATTGTTAACCAACCTCCATTAACAAGCATGACTGAAAGCAGTTTTAAAATTGTATATTTATTTAGCCTTATTGATCTAAAAAAAAAAAAAAGCTACAAGTAGCATTACCTTTACTAGCCATGTTATGATATTATGTTTATAGGGTGAATTGTTAAATATCCATAATTAACAATGGACAGATAATATGCTCACAAGTATAAATATTTTATTATTAGTCACACTTATCGAGCTAACAAGTAATGTAAGATTATGTAACAGGTGCTTGCTAACCCTTGTTGGATTGGTCTACTATTAACCTAATGTTCAGCCAGTTGTAGTTAAGAACTCGCTACCTATGTAATCCTGTTGTAACCTTTTTGGTAATGTTGCCGTAAATATGACCCATTTACAGTCAGTGGAGAACTGATTCAAAATGCATCTTTGTGATTAATTTCATTGCTTTTTTCTTCAATGATTACATTTTTTATTGGACTATAACCCATTTTGTTTGTAGGACATGTTTAATCCGCTGCTTCACAGTGGTGGAATTCCAGACAGGCCAGGGTCAGCGTTAGCCCCCACTGATAACCGCGAGTGGACAATGGTCGGAGGGTTGCATGTTGGGCATCTGGCTGGCTTACTAAAAAGCACAGAGTCCTGAACCCTTGGCACACGAAAGTCTGCGCCTGTGCCAAACCATCTCCCTTCTCGCTTCTGTGCTGTGCTGTGATTCCGGTGGCTTTACTAGCTTTCTAGCACTCTGTAGTAAATCTCCTCCTTTATAGTACCAATTGAAACGCGTCTGTGGTGCCAGATACTGCTAAACACAGAGCAGCGGCTCCTCGCTCGGATCTCCTGACCTAAATCATCCAACATGCTTACGGGGAGCTGAAGATTACAACGCAGCTCCACTGTTGACTTTTCCAATGACAAAAGTGCTACTGGGTACAGGAAACAGTATTTGGTCAGTAGGGTTCAAAGAGCATGCCGAGATGATACCTTTCAGTCGCTCATTTGTCAAGGTGATTTGTCAATGTTCCATCATTATACCCCACAGTCTCCACTTTGATGCAGCGTTTTCTTGCGGCCCCAATCTCCTCTCAGATATGTCTCCTAACTGTATATAGAGTAGCAAAAGCCCTTATTCTGCAGTATTTGGTCACATATATCTGACTGTCTTCAATAAAACGTGCACTTTGTTGGTACTTCATCTTAGAGACTGCTTTCATGCTCCTCCTCATGCTCAGTGCTCCTGCTTTAGTAAGCAAAAAGCTCAAATGAGATCATCTGATAATGCTTCTCTGTGTGTGTGTGTGTGAACAGTTGAATTGATACGAACTGAGATAGTGATCCCCACTATTCGCTGGGTATTGGGATCGAATAGTGAAAATCGAAAAAAGGGATCGTCACCTAACTAATATAGATGTCACAAGATGGTGGGAAAGCCTACTTTTCTATCAGACAGTGCTACGGCTTACTAACAAAGCTCCTTCAACCACTCAAATAGTTCCTTTGCACAAAGATGCCACAAGATGGCGCCAAAATAATACTTTTATATTTGACAGGGCTTTGGTCTAGGCACAAAAATAGTGAATTGGTGGGGTTTTCAGTGAAAAAGGGAGGATAAGTTCCCAAAATATGCGGGGATCACTTTTTTTGCTTTTTCTCTGCTGGGGGGAAAGGGAGGAGTCTTTAATAGGGATAGGCAAGTACCAATATCGGGTATCGGTATCGAGCCGATACCTTATTTCAAGGTATCATGTACTTGTGACGATACCAGCCCACCAGTACTTAAGGCAAAAAATCTGACATTAAGTCCTGCTCACCAGTAGTTGGCACTACACTCCAGCAGTTTGACACAGTGAATCATCATGTGCATCAGAAAGAGGGGTCTTTAACAATTATCTGTAATTGTTAATTGAAATATTCTGTATCAAAAGTACTCATGGTATCTGTACTTTTTATCAGTGAGTTCTCTAGTGTAAATACTCTTACTCGTACCTGTGCAGGGGGAAAAAAGTGTTATCTGAACATCACTCGTCTTTAATAGTATCTGGTCACACCATATGAAGATGGAAGTGGATGACACGCCTGGCGATGACCTACGGCTCGCCCTCTGTTAGAAAGAAGGTCACTATTTGAGTAAATATGGTAGTATAATGGCTTCGGTTTTGTATAGCGATAAAACAATTCAAGTTCACACTGAGGCTGACTCTTGTGTTTAGTCTTTTAGCTGTCAAACTATCTTTTTCAAAAAATATTGCGTCGCACATGAGAGAGGAAAATGTGAGTTGAGAGAGCGAGCGTACTATATGACTGACGAGTCATACGAGAGCTCTGATTTAGACGACGGCATTTCTTCTCTGCAGTGTCCGCGCGCTGGAAGAAATACGGCGGAGTGAATGTCAGCCTGTTGGGACTCCAAACAAGTCCAAATAGAATTTAAGAGGCTTCTCTTTTCGTGATACTACCAATCAAGTGGGTGCTTGTGTTGGGAGGGGAGAGAGTAGAGAGAAGTGAGATGGGCTGCTGATGGTGGTGGTGGAGAGGCGATCTATGCCGTGCTTTTCCTTCATGCCTTTCAGGAGGGGCTGTCATGCCGCTGCATCGCTTTGTCACTCACTCACCCTCTTCCTTCACCTCCTCCTCTTCTTCATCCAATTCCCACCCTCCACTGCTCCATTCATCATTATCAACTCCCGCATGGCATCCAACTGTTCCGCCGCGCACACACACACAAACACACACCAGTCCCCGCTCATTCTCCGAAGAGTGTGCGTGGCTTGCGACAAGCACCCCCCTCGTTTCGCTCTCCTCCACCGCAACCGCTTAAGCTTTGTGATTTGCGGCGAGCTGCAGCAGCCTTGGACGGAAGCTTAGTGGTTGAAGGGCAAAGTGTCTGAGACCTTTTTGTGGGATGGTGGTAGGAATGGGGATGAGCAATTGTGAGGACGCAGGGGAAATGTCAGCGTATCGGGAGGCTACCTGGACACGTGCCACTTCACCTGAGTAGGCTGACTACGTTCTCTCGCTTGAAGACACACATAATACTCACTTTTCCTCCATCTGAGTAGCTGTCTGACCTATTTGAGCCCATGCAGATGTTAATATACAGTAGTTGAGTCTTATTTGGCTTGTACTTGGAGTACTGTGCGAACGTCAACATTTTTTACATTCTATTCCAAAATAATCATCAAAGCTCCCAACACCCAAGCTAACTGGTCAGTGCTAGGCTGCCAATATGTACCGTAACCAGCTCAAATGATAAACACCTTGCCAGTCACGCCTTCTGTCTCTGATAGGTTGATCTGACTCTGGCGTAGTGGTTTCTTAAAAAAAACAAAAAAAACCCTGCAACCATTGCCTTGAAGACTAAATACAATGGCTCCCTCACACAGAGGCCTCCTCCAAGTAGTGATTATTACTTCAGCTCATAAATGCTGTCGTTCATCCATGGACATTCAGCGTTAACCACTGATCCCATTTGAACTCAGTTGCTAACCAAAGCAAGCAGCACCCACTAAGTTACATAAACGTTATATTACATGTCTTACATTGTGTGGACACAGCATTTCCAGTTAACATTGAGTGATAGCTTCACAATGTTGAGGCCCCCCATTGGCCACCATGAGGAAATGCGGTAGATTGCTACTCTATTCAAGTGAACACTTTTTTTTCCCTTTGATTTGGAAAAAGATTTAATGGAAAAACAGAATAATTGTTTAAGGGCAAAATCCTGTGTTCTCTAGGTATGTTGAATGTTTTAGGGACACACAATCTCATAGGTACTACACTGACACACTGAGTTTTACACCAGCAATAGATCACCCAACTCGTTCCTTCTTCTCTGGTCCTCTTTCTTTCCTGCTTTCTCTTTTGGTGTCTGGTGACTTTCCTTTCTTGGCACAATTCACACACTTCTTCTCCCGCCCTTCCTCCTCTCCCTCTTACAGAGCCTTCAGTGAACCCATCCAATGCCGGCGTGGTGGCGGGGGCTGTGATCGGCTCCCTGCTGGCCCTGCTTTTGGTCGCCGCCCTGGTCGCCGTGCTGGTCACTCGTAGCCGCCGTCAGCAGCAGGGCTACCGTGCCAATGGGGGCAGCGACATGAAGTCGCGCATATTCGGCGGAGGCAAGAAAGCCAGCAAGAACGGCACGGGTGGCGTCGGTAGCGCCATGGGCAACAACAACGGCCCCATCTACGTGTATGATGATGGCTCGTCCCACCAGGGGGAGAAAAACAACCACGGGCCCCTCACCATCGGGGGGCGGCCCGAGGTGGTCGCCGGCACGCCCACCGCCCAGGACATCCTACTCAGCAGTGAGCTGGACGATGCCGAGAGGAGGAAGTTCGACGAACTGGAGGAAGAGGAGCGGTACGACCACTTCTCTGGTGGCGCCCCTATCCTGCAGCTGCGCCAGCCCAACGAGCAGGGCGATATGATCGGAGACTACCTGGACGACGACATGGAATCCCAGCGGGATGGCTCCGTCATATCTCGGACTGCTGTTTACGTCTAAAGCAAGAAGGAAGGAGGAATCATCGAGGAGGAGACCCAGAGATTTTTGTGCCTCGGTCAGATAGAGAAGATAGAATGAAACCACTTTTATTTAAAAAAAATAAAATCAAACATTATTTTCCATATATGCCATTATTAAACACAGTGTAGCCCCATTACTGACTGGATGAGGACGTTGTAGGAATCTTGAGTGGAGTATTTCTGTATTTCTGTTTGTTTCGCGGTCTATCAAGGACGCTGACAAAATGGTAGAGATGGAATCATGTTGTGGCCAAACGGCACTGCAGCGAGAGAGGATTACCTCTTAAGTGCTCCATAATGCATCGCACTTGTCACACTTTTCGCCCACCGTTCTCAGAGCTCCCGCGGAGAACCGTGTTTTTTTTTGTTTTTTTTGCTGTTGGTAGTCCATCATGCTATGACGAGCACCGGGTGGGTTAGTCACTCGTGATGCAGTTTGAAGGTGTGAAACCGTCAAGTCATTGCGAGAGGATTTGTTTGCTGACATGTATTGTCTTTGTTTTTGTTTTTTTTACCCTGACTTTCCCGTCAAACTCCTAAATCACTACCTCCTAGTCTGCAGCCGTCAGGTTGATTGATTTTAATTGAAAGTAGGGCTGTAGCTAAGGCAGAATTTTTTTTTTCTGAGGTCCAATGGAATAACTAGAGAGGGTTGTCTCCTTTGAGTCTGTGGAAATTCATTTTATTTTTTTTTATTTTATTTTTTTTTAAGTAAAGTTACTTTGAACAAATCTACTAAAGGGGGTGCTCGGTTTATGGTTTCGAGTTTACGAACGGCACGTAACAAACTAGCATCACTTAATTTTACGCAAGAAGCTGTATTTACTATCTTTCATTGGTTTGTATAATATTTATAGCCTAGACGTGTCCATCCATTTTCTATAGCGCTTGTCCTCATTTGTGTCGTAGGTGTGCAATAGCCTATCACAGGTGACTTTGGGTGAGAGACAGACTACACCCTGGCCAGCCAAACGCAGGGCCTAAATGTGTTTTTATACAAATATTTACTGTAATTATGACTTTACTACTGTGTGAGCCTAGGTTAGTAATAGATTATGGAGCCTTATGAATGATTTTGCTATGCTAAGAAACTGTTATTCAATTACAGTTCTAAACGTAGTACTTTGACTGACAGTCTTGTAAGCGTTCACCACGACAACGTAACAAAATTCTGCCAAACAAGTGTGGCGTTGACATAAGTATACATGCATACAAGTATAAGTCCGGAATACATCATACAAACTAAAGCGTAGATTTCAACAATAATGCTAACAAATGTTACTTTACCACTTCAAAATGTCCAAATTTTTGTGTTCATGAAACATATGTAGACATGTGGCCTGCACTTCTCAGACAGTCAAATAACTACGACAGTCAATAAATAAGTGTTTACCATTAAAGGATGGCTTGATGGCCAGGAGCCTATATGTAGCTGTGTTGGGCCACCACCTACTTATACAATAGACGCTGGTCCGGCCACGCCAGTACAAAAATCGAGTCACCGACAATTTTCGGCCCGCCGTAAATGGCCCAAAAGTGCATATTCGATTTCAGACTTAAAGACGTGTCATAGAAGCAAGGATGGGACGCTATGATGAAATAAGGAAAAACTGTGACCGGAACATGCTTAACTGGATAAAGCAGGACAAATCGGGGTTAACCTCAAGTCACTAGCCGAAGGTAATGCCGCCAGCCTTAGAGATTCAAGGACAGCGACACAAAGTCAAGCTCCATTGCCAGTTTATTATGTTCAATAATGCGCAGACAACAACTGCGTGCTAACGAGAACTTTATTCATCATAGAAATAAGGAACCAACACCATGACACTTTACAGCACTGTGTCAATTACTATCGTAACACTTTTTTTTTTTTTTTTTACCTCGCATTTGAAATATACCAAAAATGTTAGATATAGTCGCCTACCAAAATGTATGTGCACCCAGCACGGCAGTGTGCGGCAGACTTTAAGTGCAGCTTTGACTCAGCCATCTCTGCTCCGCTCCACTCCCAATGACCATCAGAGCCTTTGCGAGAGGAAAATGGCATTTTAACATATAATAGTAATAATGCAATTAATCGTGCAACCTTTGTTCCGTCCCCCTGTAGTTGAAACTGAAAATGAAAAATTCTTAACCACCTGGTTGCTAGTAGCACTACTAGATGACTAACAAGTTTGACTTTATGATGTAGCGCTTTTTTTTTTTTGTCCCGCCAAGGCCCTCCATTTTGTCACTGTCAAAGTTGAAAGTGAGCCAAACAAAACCATGGTAGCGTGTGTAACAGCTGAGCTTTTATTCCAAGTCCTGATACCCCCACATGACATGTTGGTCACATCACGCATCTGTCTCTCCAGTCACATAAATGTCTAACACAGTCTTGGGGGGTAGGTGGGGGTTGGGGGGTGGAGAGAAAGAAATACAACTGAGCCTCACAGCCACGGGTATTTGTGCTGCATAAACCGAAGCGCTTTTTGGGTTTGCAGTGCTGACATAGTGTTGACATGCAAAACCATCAAGCCATTCCCCGCTAGCTAAAAGGTAGATGGTAAACAAGAGAGTAACTGGAGTGAAGTGTAGCCGAGCTGACAGGGTCAAGGGGACTGAGGGAGTCTGCGGGACGGTGGAGGGGAGCGTCTCGTCACGAGCGCTCCTGACAGGAGGAGGTTAATTGCTAATGAAGCGTGAAGTCGCTTAGCTGGGACCAACAGATTGTTCCCACTGATGTAGCCTGCGCTTCTACTAACTCTCAATCATCCCTTCACCCACCCACCCTTTCTTTTGTGTTTATGGCCACTATGTGATTTAAACCAGAGCAGTGTTGAGGTCAGGGTCACTTTATTTATTTATTTATTTTTTTCTTCTCTTTTCCCTTTCCCCCCCCCCCCCCCTCCTTCTTCCTTCCTGCTCCTGATGTGTCAAGCAGCCCACTTATAGCATTTCAGCCTGATGCGGCCTGACATGGCAGCACTACCAAATTCACCTGGGGTGTCTGTGGTGAGGGGCCACCCTCCGCCGCCTGTCGGCCAGTTGACGGATGGACCGAGGCATCACCGCATTAGCATCTATAGATTTTCCTCTGAGATCATGCAATATTTTTCTCCATTAGCGGATGCCGTTAAGTGTGGAGAATTGATTGGGGGACATAAAAGTTTTGCCTCAGCCAGTGGAGTTATATTGACTAACGGGCAACACGCGGCAAAATGGCCCTTTATGATGCAGCTGCGGGCCTGATTGTCTCCTGACTGTTAATTCATCTCTCTAACGAGCCACCGGAGGCCTTCTTGAACGCTCCCCCGCTTCGTCTGTAGTTGCCGTTGAGTCACCATATCAGCCTGATCATGAATTTTCCTGACCTTCTGATCAGCCTTTTTTTTTTTTTTTTTTTTTTTTAACACCACTGGCAAATGGCTGTGCAAGGCCCTCCTGCACAGCCATTGCCATTCACCAGGTCAAACGCTGGCTAAAGTGCTGCCTAAGGCAGCGATGACTTCCCTCACGTTTTTAACCTTGAATGACCTTGAAAGCTTGTGTTCTCAGATCTTGGTTCGACTTGCGGACCACTAACCTTCTTGAAGCATAGAGAGGACTGGGGGAATACCAGAGCTGCTAAGTCCTGGCTATTTTCCTCCGTTACCTGGGCTAGCAGAGAAGTTAACTGAACTTGCCTGCTAACCAGGCTAACAACACAGTGTCTTCTCCGAGCTCATTTCCTGGCTATCATCATGGATTTAACGCTGCAACTCCAAATCAGTGAAACACCCGACAATATGGACATTTAATAGATCCGTCTGATGTGTGACTTTAAAATTTGAAGAATTCTTTTTTTTTTTTTTTTTTTTTTTTTTTTTTTAAACATCCGTTATTCCCGGAAATCGGAGGGTTGGGATCTCTGAAAGACATAGTTGACCAATATTTGGGGAAACAGTCATTAGTAGGCACGGGCTGGCTACCGGGTTTAACCGCAATTCTAAATAGTCACGTTTTGAAAGCCACTAAAACTTTCCATCAGCTGTATGAGCTGTTTTTAGGGAACTGCGGCCTGGTAGACGAATGCTATCACATTTACGAGAACGCCACCCATCACTTTGGCAAATTTTAGGTAACATTACTATAAAACTGCCATGAAATGAACTTTTGGAACAAGCGACGAGAGTTAGCTAGCTAGTTAGCATGGCTAACATCAGTTCCTCTTCACTCTGAGATTCCTTCAAAAAGCGGAGAAGAGTAGGGAAATCTGATAATTTTCTGATAAGTACTTGATAAGTACGTATTTAGAAAAAAAAATCTATTATTTTCGTTTGGTGTGTACTTATGTACCTTACAGAGCATGTTCAATGGAAACGTTATTTACCCAAACATTTCAAAGTAATATATTTCAAAGTTGTAATTGCAGTAACATGAAACTGCAATACCTAAGCTTACAGTTATCATACCGTCAGAATCTAATACGGGTCCATACCTCATCATTAGTATTTTAGCATGGCCTTAGGCCAGGTATACATTGTATGATTTTAGCACAATGTTGGGAAAACTTTGGTTTACGGGCGGATTATAGGTGTACAACATAGTTGCATTCCTGCTCCTGGAATGTTATTCAAATTTGTGCGTAAGTCGTTAATGTGCCACACACCTAATCAACCAAGGAAAGTTCTACCGATGCTGGTAGATCAGGAAAACAAGTACGGCAAAAGCAGTACATGGGGTCCCCGGTGTACGACTGAGTTCAGTTCCTACAGTGGCCTTGTAACTCGAATTTGTACTTAAGTTGAATCCGCAATAACACTTAACAGACAAACGCTGTAGTAAAGTCATAATTACAGTAAATAATTGTATAAAAAGAAACACTAGGCCATGAATACTATACTATACAATTCAATGAAAAACCGTAAGTACGGCGGTAACTAAGCGTGCCTTATTGTACTTTGTGAGCATGTATTCTCGCATCGCTGCACATTATGCGCTATGTATAACCTCGAAACCTTGTCTGTCGGGAACCTTGTAAACCGAGGACTCCCTGTATCGTAGCACAAAAACAGTTGTACAGTAAATCTCGCAGTGAGACGGGAACAAAGACGAAAGCTATAACCATCTGGCTGTGACAGATATGGAGCAGTGACACGATTTCCATCAGTGACCAATAGCAAGACACTGTGCCAGCCTGAATTTCACACAGTGTGAACATTCAGTAAATTTCACAGTAACGAACAGACTGGCTACATAAGACAAATAAAATCCCTATCAATTGACAATGCAACCAATTCTCTCCTTAACACACAAGATTAACCACAACTACCCAAAAATAAAAAATAAAAAAATCAAGATGTTATTTTTGCACGTGTGTGTGTGTGTGTGTGTGTGTGTGTCTGTCACTGCTACCAAGAGAAATGTGTGTGTAATGTTTGGTGTTAGGGGATATAAATGGCAACAATGGGGGGTGGGGGAAGACAAACACAAACTCTGTAAATTTTTTTTGGGATGTCGAGGTGTCTGTGGATACTATAAATGTAAGCATCTTTATTTTTACTGTGGAAAAAACAAAAACAAAAAACTGTGGATATTTATGGAAATGTAAATATCAGCCTAGTGGAGCCCATGTGGCGCGATGTAAAGGAAATGTCATTGTGAATGTAAACAATTTTACCGAAATGAATAGGACGGCAGGTTTTGTTGTTTGCTTAATTTTTGCGCCTGTAATGTTTTTTTTTTTATTAACTTTTTGGTAATTCTACACAATAAGCACACTGTTGTTTTGCACAATTGGCTCTCTGAGGTACACTCTGTGCACCACGCGAAAAAAGTCACACAGTAGTCATAATTTATCACCTAGCGACGTGAGGTGTGTGAAAACTTTTCCGATTAAGTAGGAGAGGTGTTTCTATTGGCCAACCTTTACTGCTTTGTGAAAAGAGGGCAAAGCGAGCTTGTTGTTACTCTGCCGGCGTAGCATCAACTCCGAGAAGCATTCGCCCACTCGAGAACGCCCCACAGCCGCTCTCATTATGCTCAATTCCTACAGCCAAACTGCACTCAAGCCGCCTCATACCTGCCATCGCCTGACACCAGCCCACACACAGACATAAACATACAAAAAAAAACACTTCTCCTTCCTCCTACTTTACTCGGTGGTTCTGTCAACACGAGTATTCCATATATACACGTTGGAAAGAGTCCGATTTGTGTCCTGCGCCCCGTTGCTTTCCATCACCGAAGCAATCCGGCCATTGGCCAAATTGATGTAGATGCCTGCGCACACCTTTCACACCCGCTCTTTTTTTGAGAAATAGTTTGTCGAGTTTGCTGTACTTCTACATTAACATTATAGCTTTTGGCATCCCATCGAATGGCTACTTCCTACTCTTAAGTGGGATCCACACATACCACTTATTGTCATCCTTCCAGATTTTTAGAATGTCAGGGACCCCACACATAAAGGGGAAAATAACTGGCTCTTACAGTGTGTGGTGTACCCAAGACGACCAACACAGCACACTTAACAATGTCGTGTTGTAGTACCAAGACTGACGTGAGAGACTGCACGGTGCCACAGGGTATCCAGACAGCCAGAAAATGGGAAGATGAAAGAGAACAAGAAGAGAAGTGGCGAGGTTAACATTTAGCTTATCTGGTAACTTCATTGTGTCATTTCACAATAACATACTGTGGTTTTGACCACGCACACAAGGATTTGCAATCGTAAATATTGAACAGGTTTAACTTTTATATTTGTTGGCCCCCAAATCCCTCTTAACACATCCCACACTGTGGCATAATTGCTCAGGATAATCTTGCACAGACATCTAGTTATCCTGCATTTGCTGACTTGGATCGGAAGGGTGGGGGAAAAAAACATTCTGCATGATTAGCTTTGTGTAACACACTTTACCATTGTCAGCATCAACCATTTTCTGAGCAGATCTGGGAGGCAAGATCACACTTATCACACTCCACACCACAGGATAATCTTAATAGACACCTCCGATAATCAGGTCTTTGCTGACTTAGATCGGAAGGGGGGGGTTCAAATTCAGCACGATTATCGTCATGCGTTCCCCACTTTTAGATTGACAGCATCGGTGTTTTTTTGTTTGTTTGTTTGTTTGTGTTAGTCACTCGGGGGAGGAAAAATCACTCCAAACACACCCCGCACTACAGGATCATCACTAAGGAGACTGACAATTGGGCCTTTGCTGACTTTGATGGGAAGGTTGGAATAAATAATGCTCAGAATTTAGTCCGGTTTTCGTTGCGTGTACCCCACTTTACGATTTTCTCTCTTGGCTGTTTCCCAAGCCATTTGGGAAGGAAAAAAGACTTGTAACAGAGTCCACACCATAGGATAATCACTGCACACTGCTTTCGTAAAAGTTTATTTCAAAATTCTACCACTTTGCAATAAGCTACGAGCTACAATCGGCATGCAAACAAGGAGTAGCCACCCACCTCCAGCCTCAACTACCATGACATGTATTACAAAATGTCTCTAGAAAGGGTCCACATTAGATCCTTACACTACCGCAATTCAGAATACTGTTATGTAATAATAGCTAAACCGGCGTTGAAATACACTATCTCGATGTAATGAGCAGTCCAAATCCGGTCCAGGTGTTTCATCTGAGGGTTCAGACAGTAGCGATTGTGTCAAAACGAAAGCGGACAACAGCAGGAAAACACACTCAAAGAGGCTGAAGAGGTGCTCGCGAACTGGCTTGCTAACTCGGCTAGGGCTAACAACAAGGTCAGCTCTAGCTAACTCTTGTGCTATTCATGGAGTCAGTATTTGATATTCATACTGGACTCACAGATATAATTCTATGATAAATTATAATATTGATATTTTGTATGTTGGTATGTTGCTCCTGTAATCTTGTAGATACAGATATGGTACATCAATATCAATGTTTAGTCCTCCCACTCTTAAATACTAACTTAGCCTGGTTAGCAATTGGGTCCGCTACCAACTCTTCTCTGCATGCTAGCATCTTTCTACCGTTCAGTCGATGTTTTCCTGCTCTTGTCTGGTCTAGGTGTTTCTAACAGTGCTTTAATTTTCGATTGAATCATTTTTGTCAGATACTTTGGTTAAAGTAAAACAGCTCATTTTTACCATTTGTGGGTTTTTTCCCTTTTTTTAACGAAGTCTTACATATAAGAGAGGTGTTCACACCGTCGTATCAAATTGTTTCTATTGTCCGCAAACATCAGCCTCGTCAAAGCCTTAACATCCTCCATCTCACCTGTAATCATTCCTTTGTAAATAGTATAAATATATAAATAGGTAGCAGAGGAGAGGGAAAACAAAATGAAGTACTAATTTATGGTGTCACGTTTTGTGTATCGCTCAGTGACTGCAAAGCATGAAGGATTTATTTTCATTTTGTTCTTTTGCAGTGCTGTATAATTTAAACTTTTTTCCTTTGCGAGTGCTTTATTCACTACTGCCGCGCTGCGATTGTTGCCAAAAACGCTGGCAAATGTGCTTTGTCGGCTATACAATTTAAAATGTACATGCGCAGCCGAACAACATTCTTACTCCAAAATGTGCTTTTTATCGACTGCTCTGTGGAAGTTGTTTTTCTTTTTCTCTTGTTCTCACGCTTTTATTTTCTTCTTTTGTAATCATTGATTTTCAAGCAGCAAAAGAATAGGGGGGGGGGGGGGGGGGTCGGGTGAATTAGACTGGTTCTGGCTGCTTTTGTCATGTCTTTTGTTTTTGTACTTGGTTGTTATTAAAGATTAGATTATTTTTCTTTTTGAAGCATTTGAGCTTTTTGTGTCTTTTTACCACCGGAGCTAAAGTGGACCGAGAAGAAGACGTGCCACTTATTGATTTTCTCTGATTAGATTTATAGAAGATATAGAGATATGAAGTACAGCCTCTCGTCACCCATCCTTTACACTATGGGCTTTCACCCTCATTTTTTAAAAATTTTTTTATTTACTCCCTCCTTTCATAATTTGAAAAAACGAAACTCTTCCCTCAAATAGACTTCTACCGCATGTCTGTGTAATCAACACACAAAAATAGACACCTGTCTCAAATACATGCCTCCCTCCAGGATGAGTGTGTCTTTGTCAATCGCTATCCATGTAATCTACTTGATAAAAAGTAACCGCCTCCCTGAAATTGACGTTTCTCTTGTGCGTGTGTCAGTTAATCGGCAGGTGCGTCATCAACTTGAAAGAATAGACTCCCCCCCTCAAATAGACGCATCCCCTTTGCGTGTGTGTCTTTACCAATCCGCAGGCGCATCATCCACTTGATAAAAAGTAAAAGCATCCCTCAAATAAATATCTCTTGTGTGGGTGAGTTAATCATTGAGTGCATCATCCAATTTAAAAATTTAACGCCTCCCTCAAATAGATGTTTTCCTTGTGCGTGTGTGTTTTCACCACTGAGCAGGCACATTATCCACTTAATTAAAAAAAAAAAAAAAGTAAAGGGCTCCCTCAAATAAACATTTCTCGTACGTGTTAATCATTGGGTGTCTCATATAAATAAATGCCTCTCTTAAATAGATGCTTTCTTTGTGCATGTGTGTGGGTTTTTACTCATCGACGAGCACATCAACCACTTGATAAAAACTGAACGCCTCCCTCAAATAGATGCTTCCCTTGTGCATACGTGTCTTTATGAATCGGCAGGCACGTCATCCACTTAATAAAAAGTAAACGCCTCCGTCTTGTGCCTGTCTCATCCACTTGAAATAATAGACCCCTCCCTTTTGTTGGGTGTCTGTTTATCGTTGGGTGGATCATTCACTTTTTTAAAAACACCTCCCTATAATAGTTAATTTCCTTATGCATGTATGTTTTTACCATGCGGTGGGGCACATTATTCACTCGAGAAAAAGCACACACCTCCCTCAAATAGAAATCTCTTGTCAGTGTGTCAAGTTAACAGTGGGTGTGTAATCGACACGTCCTTTTTGCGTGTGAGTGTGTCTCAATTCATTGGTTAGTGTGTCATTCACTTAAAAAAAATAGATGCCCCCGTATATGTGCATGTTAATCATGGAGTGCGTTGCCCACTTTAAACAAAAATAAATGCCTCTCTCAAATGAGGCCCTTATGCATGCATGTGTCAATCGGTGGGCATGTCATCCACTTGAAAGAATAGACACCTCTCTTTGAATGCGTGTGTGCTAATCATTGTGCGCGTCATCCACTTTTAGAAATAAATGCCTCCCTCAAATAGACCTTATGCACGCATGTCTTTACCAAACGGCGGGCATGTCATCCACTTAAAGAAAAGCAAACACCTCCCTCAAATCGACGTCTGTCGTGCATGTCACATCCACTTGAAAAAATAGACACCTCCCTTTTGTGGGGCGTGTGTTAATCATTGGGTGCATCTACTTTTAAAAATAAACGCCTCCCTCAAATAGACCCCTTGTGTTTGTGTCTTTACCAATCGGCAGGTACTTCATCCACTTGATTAAAAGTAAGCGCCTCCCTCAAATTGAAGTCTCTCTTGTACGTGTGTATGTAAATATTTGGGTGTGTCATCCACTTTTAAAATAAACGCCTGCCTTAAATAGAAGCTTCCCTTATGCGTGAGTCTTGACCATTCGGTAGCACGCCATCCACTTGATAAAAATTAAACGCCTCCCTCAAACAGATAGCGCTCTTGTCCATGTGTCAAGTAATCATGAATGTGTCGTCCACCTAGGTAAAAAATGAACGCCTCCCTCAAATAGGTGCTTCTTTTGTACCTCTGCGTGTCAATTCATTGGTGAGTGTGTGATTAAAAATAGACACAGCCCCTTTTGCGTATGTGTTAACAATGATAGACGTCCTGCTTGTGCGTGCATCTTCATCAATCAAAGGGCGCGTCATCCACTTGATAAAAAATGAACATCTCCCTTTCCCATCAGGAAAGAAAAATCTTTTATTTACTCATTTTATTTACCCCCTCCTCCTTTGCCCCACTCTCATTTCCTGCTGTTTGTCCACTTTCAACCATGATAAATTTGTTTGTGCGTCAACTCTGTAGTGATAACGCTCTTGTGGGAAAGGTAGCGCGGCAACAGGAGAAGCCATTTTGAAGATTGCCACCTTTCTCTCATTTGCCGACGTAGCCCCAGTTTGGCCGTAAAGTCAACGCGCTGCCTTCGATAATGTATGAAGTGATGACAGAATATTCCCCGTCAAGTACTTGGTGGTGCGATTGGTGTTGTCAATTGAGGCACTGTGGATTCCCAACCGCTGCACTGCGGCGTATTAATGTGTCGTGACATTTGGTGGTGTGCTGTGGGATTTTTCTCATGTAAAATATTTGCCTTGTCTCAATAAAGGTTGGGAAACACTGCAGTGTTTGAATGGCCTCGACATGGAAAGGCCATATTGTTTGGACCTTGACTCAATGTAGACTTGTTTGGTCAAACTTTAACAAGTTGACTTTTTTTTCCCCGGTGATTTTTTTCTTTCCACCCCGTGCATGGAATGTTGTCCGAACAGTTGGTTTATGGCGATGACGATGCGGCGTCCTCGTTGTTTGCCTGCTGCTCTGATGGCCCCATGTACCCGTGATATGTATCATCAGCGGCTCCTCTTTTTTTTTTTCCTGTCAGGCGTCTTCTGTCAATGCACAGCTATTTACTGTGGGTCCAGGGCTGCCATCTGGACACTCTAATTGCTTTGGATTGGAGGCTGGTGACTTCTAAAAACGCTTCCAAACACACACACACACACACACATCTCACAGGCTATTCCCTCTGGGTTGCCAGCGGAATGCATGGAATAAAAGGCTCCGAGCATTTTTGTGTGTTTGCCGCAGACAAAGGTGTATATCTGATGTGAACGGCGTGACCTCTATAGTATACAGTAGAACCTGACTCCGTCCACCTCCATGTTAGCCTCCGGCCATTAACCTGGATTTGAAGCCAAAGTGACAGCAGCACCACCACCGCCTTCTTCAACAGTAGCTTACAGTGATGAGGCATGCTGGTGCACCATCTTGCTGTTAATCCGAGAATATACGTGTTTGTGTGTCAGTTAATGAGAAGGCGTGTCATTCATTTGAGAAAAAAAAAAAAAACACCCTCTATTAGAGTGCGTGTGCACATATGTGTGTGGCATTTAAATCAATAGTTGTTTTCTCCACTTGAAAAAAACACAAGGCCTTTTTTGGTTCGTATGTCATGCACTTAAAAAGAATAGGCACTTCCCTCAAATATGATACCTTACATGTGTGTCACTCGGTGGTTGTAATCTATTTGAGAAAATAAAATGCCTCTCTCAAATAAGGTGTGTGCACACGTGTGGGTGCCAATTAATCCATTGCCGTCCCCTTGAAAAACAATTCTCCAATAGACGCTTACTATGCGTCGGTCGGTGCATTACAGACGGGGGAAAAAAAATAGACGCCTACATTATCCACTTGAAATTAAATAGATGCCTCCTTTGTGTCTTTATCAATCAACGGACGTGCCATCCTCTTGGGAAAAAAATAAATGCCTACTTCCAATAGATGCCCCTATTTTGTGTGTCAATTGTCTGGCGCAAGATCCATTTGGGGGAAAAAAAAAAAAAAGTTTTATATCGCACTTTTCATTAAAAAAAAAAAATCACACTTTAACAAACATGAAACAAGCAAGAGCAAAAATAGATACAAATAAAAAGGTGAAATGGTTGATGGGTTAATGGAGATTACAGTACACGATAATAGAAGGCGATAAGTTTTGAACATTTTTTTGAATGAGTGAGTCAGAGGCACGGATTTGTCGGGGGAGAGCGTTCCACAGGCTGGGGCGGCGCTGGCGGAGGCCATGTCCCCCAAGGTACGGTACTCAGATTTAACGGTGGGAGTGAGGAGTTTGCGCCTCCGTCATGCAGGCATCAATCTCCAAGGTGTGCGCGTCGGTGAGAATCGGGAGCAGCGTCATGCACTTGATTGAAGTAAACGTCTGCCTCAAATAGACTCCTCCCTGTTATCATCAGGACGAAATTGAGTTGAACCGCTGCATTTCTTCATAAAAGTTTCGAATTTTAGAAACTCCACATTCACTTGACATTAACTGTCATATAAATAAACGCCTCCTCCGACTAGACGCCTCTCCCCATCTGCAATTGAATAAATAAGCGCCGCCGGCCACTATTGGCAGAAATGCATATCTGGTAGCTGTAAGCAGAATGTTGATTAAACACGTTGTTGTGTGTGTGTGTGTGTGTGTGTGTGCGTGTGTCCTCAACCACTTTAGGCTGTGTGTTGATAACCGCTAAGACAAAGCCTCCTCGCTTAACCTCTGGCCCCACCCTGTCTCCAGACCTGACGAATGAATCCCAGAGTGAGTGACGAACGGTCTGGCCTGTTTACTTCGATGTGATGGATGTGACTGGCCCTGCTCATTCCTGCAGGGATAAAAAAAAATATCTGCTTTGACCTCATTTATGAAAGTACACTAGAGCATATTTCCTTGTGAGCATTAAAGATGCTTTCACACTCACCTTTCTCGCCCGAGGCAGTGAATCATCAAATATTAAGACGGTTTGTCTGACACTTATGTACAAACGTGGTGGTTTGTATTTAACCAACACACTTCCATAGTTTTGCCTGTTTAGCCCTTTCAATAGATCTGATATGAAACTGTTAATGCAGTGTTTTCCAACCTTTTTTGAGCCAAGGCACATACGGTGATACCTTGACTTAAGTTTTTTTTCGTTGATCTCACTCATAACTCAAATCACTCGTATCTCAACTCAACATGGCATGAGATGAAATGGCATTAATCCTTCCCAACCCCCCACAAAAAATGTGTAAGATTTTTAAATAAGAAAAATAGCACTGCACAGTATTGTACTTATTAAAACATGTCAGAAGATACACCAAGTACTCTCCTGCCTGCTTCTCTGATCACCTTGGCTGCAGTGGTCCAGTCTTCTGGAAGCTCCTCTTGTCCACCGAGAGCCTGTCTCACCTCTTCCCGAAAAGCTGCACAACACTCGTCCTGTCTCAGCTTTCCACCACAAGGTTCTCTGCTCTGCCTTTGTCTTCCTAATTTTCCTCCCCACCACCATCCTATGCTGTCTAGCCACACTCTCCCCTACCACAACCTGACAGTCGGTAACCTCCTTCAGATTACATCGTCTGCACAAGATGTAGTCCACCTGCGTGCTTCTACCTCCGCTCTTGTAGGTCACCCTATGTTCCTGCCTCTTCTGGAAAAAAGTGTTCGCTACAGCCATTTGCATCCTTTTTGCAAAGTCTACCACCATCTGTCCCTCCAAGTTCCTTTTCTGGATGCCGTACGTACCCATCACTTCTTCATCACCCCTATTTCCTTCACCAACATGTCTATTATAATCTGCACCAATCACCACTCTCTCGCTGTCTGGGATGCTCAGAACTACTTCGTGTAGCTCCTTCCAGAATTTCTCTCTCACCTCTAGGTCACATCCTACCTGTGGGGCATAGCCACTAATCACATTATACATAACACCCTCAATTTCAAGTTTCAGCCTCATCACTCAATCTAATACTCTTTTCACCTCCAAGACATTCTTAGCCAACACTTCTTTTAAAATAAGCCTGACTCCATTTCTCTTCCCATCTCCACCATGGTCAAATAATTTAAACCCTGCCCCTAAACTTCTAGCCTTACTGCCTTACAATATATCAACCTTTCTCCTAATCATCATGTCAACCAACTCCCGAGATTTTCCTGTCATAGTCCCGACATTCAAAGTCCCCACATTCAGTTCTAGGCCCTGTGCTTTCCTCTTCTCTTTCTGCCAAAGAACCCGCTTTCCACCTCTTCTTCGACTTCGACCCACAGTAGCTGAATTTCCAACGGCGCCCTGCAGGTTGACGGCGCCGCCTTATAATGCTTATATACGCATTAAAAGAAAGGCCTTTATTGGCACATTTTTAGCAGTTAGACAATTTGTCACATGAAAATTGTGTTTCAGATAAAATAAGAAGCACTATTGGTGAAATGCAGAGAAATGGCAAGAACGAAGTTTCTTCCACACTAAACTTATCCAAGCATGCATTTAATAGGCCTTTCCCCAAGTTTTCTCGCAAATTTAGGAATGTAATATCGTCCCAAAATGCAAATTAGGATTGAGGAGGAACTAAAGTGACCAGCACAACCCCGATTGATTATTTGTTCACTCCAACAGATTCTTCTTAAATGTGCACCCAGATGGGATTTAACTAAATGTTTTGCTTTGTGTAATTCCTGTGTTTCAGTAAAGATGAAAAATGCGGGTCTCCTCTCGGAACGAGTTGTCTCGCTGCAGTGAGCGATGAATATGATGAATATGTCAGCGTTCCTATCATCAGGCGCCTGTCGTCAGCGCACTTTCCCCTGTTGCAACACAAATGCACACACCAATCTTTTTCTACTCTATGCGTATTTTCATCACTTCCAAAGAGTACCGTATTTCCACAACCATAAGGCGCACCGTATTAAAAGGCACAGTCTCCGTTACGGGGTCTGTATCTGTATTTAACACATACATAAGGCGCACTGTATTATTGGGCGCAGGCATGGTAAAACATACGCTAGCTTAAAACATACAGTAACAAGCATGCTAGCGTATGTTTTTTAAAAGGCAGCGGTAGCAAAACTGAGTTCGGTTGTACTTTATTGAAGTATTTAACAATGTACTCGTTATTTGTATTTTTTTTAATCAATCCTCATCCACAAATCCATCAAAGTCCTCATCTTCTGCATCCGAAATGAACAGCTGGGCAATTTCGCCATCAATCATGCCGGGTTCTCTCTCGTCATTGTCGGAGCCGGTCTCGTTCGCCGGGTGGCTGTTAAGCAATGATGCCGGCTTTCGTCAAAGCTCGGACAACAGTCAAAGCAGATACCTTGGCCCAGGCGTCCACTTGCGAACCGTGGATTCGTTGACCTTGAAGTCTCTCGCGGCTGCTGGATTCCCATGTTCCTCCGCGGAACTGATAGCTTGCAGTTTAAACGGTGCTTCGTAAGCGTGTCTCTTCGTAGGTGCCATTTTCGGGGGTCCTTAGCCAATATATACCTACTGGGGTCGTGCCTTTAGCGTCCTCTTTCACGCGCACCCTTCCCCCTTTAACGTCCGCATGCTGTCCTCAGTCACGTCCGCCTTTCCCCTATATAAGCAGCGTGTCGGCAGGAAATGCTCCCAGTCTGTCAAGCGGAGCGCTCATCAAAGTCACACAACAACATTTACAGATTTTGGAACTCTGTGCGCACGAGACGCGCCGCATTGTAAGGCGCCCGTCCATTTTGGAGAAAATGTAAGACAATTTTAAGTGCACCTTATGGTCGTGAAAATGCGGTAGTTGTTTTTCCTCAAAGTGTTTGTTGGTAGAATAATAAACTTTTTGTGTGATTGCAGCCATTGTATTCTCTGCACCTTGTTTTTTGCGACACAATTGAAGTATTGAGCCTATAATGATCAAACCTGCAGGCAGTGATGAACGGGAACACTCTCACCCTTTTTTTCATAGCGATTACTCCAAATGATCATCAAACTTTGACATCATGCCCCACTGACATTAAATGGTGTAGTCATACAAGTGCATCATCAAGTGCTTTAATGCGGATTTTCATTTTAGTCAATTTGATGTTTTAATCAAGAAATAGTTTGAGACTGTGCTTTAATGTGGATGCTATCAGTTTTAGTCAATTTGACATTTTAATCAAGAAATATAAATATTTTGTGATTCCTAAGTTTGATAATTGATGGATAACAATAAGAATTAAAGCTGTAAGCCTTTGCAGCCCCATTTTAATGGCAGTCCTCCAAATAATTGACACATCCACATGAAATGGCCTGGTCAAAAACATCCATCGTCAAGTGGTTTAATGCAGATGCTTGAGTAAATAACTTGTTGCGGTTTACTTATGTAAAACAGTCAATTTGAAAAATAAATACGCCTCCTTTTTCATGGTAAATCTTCCAAATGATCAAACTTTGATGCCATGCCAGTCAAAAAGCATCAAGTAGTTTAATGCAGATTCTTTCACTTTCAGTAAATAATTGTTTACTTTTGTAAAACAGTAAGTTTGAAAATTCATAACAGTAACCAAAGCTGCTAGCTCTCCCCACCCCTTTTTTAATGTCAAACCTTCCAAACGATCAGCAAACTTAGACGCCATGTGACACTCACATCTGTTTTGAACAGTGATTGTGTGGTACGTACGCAGACTCCATCGAGTCGTATAAGAAGGAAGACAGAATTAAATGTTCAAATTGTACATAATGTTACAGTGGCTTAAGCTTTTTTTTTTTTTTTTTGTTCTAGTACTGTACATTTGTCAAGTACAGTTCAGTTGTAGTTAGGTGTTGCTGCAAATGAAGTATTTTTATTTATTTATTTTTTTAACCTTGAAGCGCCTCGTGGTAGGTGTTGTAATGGGTGGTGAGAAATATGAAAATCCCATGCCGCCTTCCTAAGTGGTTGGCGAAACAGCAAGCGTTAGAACCTTTCCACAAAGTGGACGATGATGATAATGGTGGCTTGATCATTTCTCGCTCGCCGGCTTCTCATCGGCCTTCGTCATGTTCGGTTTTGTTGTCTGCCGGCCGGCAGTGTCGCTTGAGGCGATGACATCATTGATAGGACACTTAATTGAGTAACGCTGAACATATTTAAAAGTGGTATTAAAAAAAAACAACACACGCATCGATATGAAGTCTGCTGTGCTTAAATCCAATGTATTTCCTTGTATCGATACAATCGATTAATTTCATTTTAAAATGATTTTAAAGGAATGCATATCAGAGGCCAACTTGCCAAGCACAGGTCGATGCAGTTAGAGCGTAGGGATATAAATTGATACATCGATATAGTGAACAGCAACAATATTCAATGTGCTTTTTGGGGGAATTGTTATAATGAACACTTGGGCCTACTTTACTATAGCTTACATTGGTCATTATAGAGGTACTTGCAGAGCTTAATTTTTTTGTGGCGGCACACAATTAATTTCAGGTGCTCGAGACTTCGTTGTGCGTCCTGTTATAATTGACACCAGCTCCATTAGATCGCTAAGGATCATGCCACATTTATTCCCACAACCGTTACCAGCCACTGTTGAATTTCCTTAGCGATAGCATTCGGTGAAAAGTCGCCTCCCCGTGAGGGGGACTCCCTACAGGGGGCAACCTCCAATACCGAAACGTCAGTCATTCCAAACGACACTCTCGAGGCGAAAATAGTAAAACAAACTTGTTGTTGTTGTGTACTGGCCCCAGAGCGCCCCATCAATCAGGCTCACTGAGGCGAGCGTTCCAAGCAGCTGAGAATTCTTTTTTCTCTTTCTCTAAATTACCCATGTCACTTGTTGCTAGGCAGACTTCAGAGGGCTCAATCGTGGGCTATTCTATTTGTATGACAAACGAGGAACAGAAATTTGAATGGATTTAATTAGTTAAAAAAAAAAAAAAAAGCACTATAAGCATTAGGAGACGGGATTATCGACTTTGCATTAAATACAAATATATAACATTTTAAGAAGTACCCTCTGGTGCTATCCAACAGCTAGTCCACATTCCTACACACTACATAAGAAAGAATAACATAACATCACATCAAATACAATTTATTTAAAAAAGATGCATGAAAATGATAATAATAGAATAACACACTGTTTTATTTTTGTTCTCACTGCCTAGTTAAAATGTTTTAAATACAACTGATAGTTGACAGTACTTCACATTACTTAAAACATAACACGTGATGTCCGTATCAAATCAAAGAATTCAACATTAATAATAATACATGCATTAAAAAATATAAATTCAAATATACAATACAATTCCTGAAGCCTCAGTTTATTCTTTGTTTTTTGTCAATACCCAGTTTGAAAAGAAATACAATCGAAAAGCTGCAGAAAGTCACTTCCTGGAAAAGGTGAAAATAGCAACAGTGTAGAAGTGAGGAAAGGGGGATTCATACACAAGGATGATTAAAAAGTTAACAGGGAATTATCAACAAACTGATATAAATGTGAAAACAAACACATTTGTTTTTTTTGCCGCCATTTGACTACATTTTCTTGATCAGCAGTGAGGGGAAAATTGACAATCAATTAATCGATGAATTAAAAATAAATAATCTTTTTAAAGGGACCGGAGAATCTCTGAAGGTTCTGAACTCCTTTCATGTTGGGCTTCTTTAGACAGCACACTCATGACGACGCAATTAACTGCGCCCCCCCCCCCTCCCCCCAAAAAAATCCTTCATGATGAATCACCCATCACTTTCCCACGACTGAACGATTAAAATTAGACAGAAAGGTGTTCTTTTTTTTTTTTTGTGCTTGAATGCTTGTTTGCGTTTCCCCCATCTTGGACTTTTGTTGAACTCTGTCCGCAGATGGAAGAACTTGCAGGAAATTGGAAATGCTATCATGCCTGCTGTCTAGCAGTCAACGAGAACATCCGATCCTCCGGTTTTCTGCTCGCACGCACACACGCACAGAGTATTTAAATACATAGGCTGGACGTTGCGAGAGAAAAGGGGGGAGTGGATGCTCCTGTTTCCCCTGGAGGCGCCTGCTAGTTTACCTCTTCCTGTCCACTGATGATGATGATTATGATGATGATGAGGAGGCATGTCTTCCTCACAACAGCACTGAAGGGCAAGCAGTATGTCGCATATTATTATATATTATTTGTGGCTTTTAAAGGGGACGTATTACAGAAAATTGACTTTTTAATGCTTGTATACAAATAGTGGGGTCTCTGGAGGGCCTGCACACCCATCAAGTGTTCGGTCCACCCACCCCAAAAAAAATATTTTATTTTTTTATTTTTTCACAAACAAAATAGTATTCTACAATATTGTACTTTACAAAAACATGCAGTAGAGATATGGTTGAATAGAATGTAAAGAATTCAACTTTTTATTTTATTTTTTTGGCGGGGGGGCTTCAGTTCGGTGCACATTGAGCTGCTTCTACTGGTGCGTGCGCCTTGAACACCTGGGAGCAGTATAATACCTGGTCAAAATTCCTCATTAAGCTGCAGGAAAATGTGTCGTTCTTTACAGAGGATAAGGAATATATGCCTGTCAGCATTCTTGCGTCTGTCTACATGTCGCTCCGTTTGTTTAAATATGTTACTTGAAAGTTTGTAACACTGCAACACCGATGCTGCTCCACAGAGCGTTACACCCCGGCAATGTCAACAGATGGGCAAGGAATTTCCACTATAAATTGGATTGGAAGACGAGATGCCAAATATTTGATGAGCGATTAGTCGACTTCATGCTTCAAATGTCGATGCGGAGTTGTTGCAGCTGTGTTGAAAATGCCTAGTCAACCAGTCGACTAATTGGTTCAACCCTGACCAAGTAGTAAACAAAAGACCAGTAACTTCCAAAATGGCCATTAAATTGTTGCAACGCGGCATGACGACCCATTCCCAAGCCCGACAGTGAAAAATCGTGCATAATTGACACCCCCCAACAAAAAAGTTCATATTTACCTCGTGTTGGTCTAAAACCCTAAAACATGATATTCCAGGTGGCACATATGAAAACACTGTACTGTAATTGTTGATCCTTAGGGTATTTTGACCAAAGCATGTCACAGACCTGTTATACCTGAGAACCTTAAAAAAAAAAAAAAAAAAAAAAAAAGGCATGATTGTCAAGTTAAACCCAGTTAAATAATTTTAGCTTGTTTTAGATGTGCATGGCAAGCCAAATCAAATGCTCACGCAGGCTCTGACATATACAGTAGGCTCCCCACCCCTGGCTTTTAGCCAAAGACAGAGGCAGACATAATGATCAAAATGCATGTATAAATATTCAAGATGTCATGTGGATTGAAGAAGAAGAGAGGACAGAGATGCAGGGCCAAAGGGCAAAGCGGAGAGCAGGGAAACGCGGGCAGAAGGCTGATTAACTGGGAGACGAGAGAAGAGCGAAAATGAAAGCCACAAGAGCTGAGTTGTTGCAGCTGTGTTGATTTAGCCTCTCACTGATCCGATTGTGTGTGTGCCCGCGTGTGTATGTGAGGTGGGTAAATAAGTCGAGTCAGGAGCTATCTGATGACACAAAATGGCGTTGCGGCGTCACGTGCGATGTTTGTGATTTTTGATGACAAAATATTCCTTCGACACATTTGCTGTGCTCACAAGAGGTCCTGGACAACATGGCGCCCTTGACATACAGTTCTGTGCTTTAACAAACATATTACACCAGAATCAAATGGAAGCTTTATAGCACTTTGTGTACTGTAAGAGAATTACATGTTGTGTATTTAAAGCCTTCTTCTGGCTTCATGCTAACACTCAATGCAAAACGCCATAATGGGCTCACAAATAGCATCGATAGGCGCAGTCTTTTTAACCCTTTAAGTCACGACTTTGACCACAAAAAAATGCCCCCCAACAAACCACAAATTTACAGCTTTCTGGCAATGTATACATGACATGCCAAAGTTTGGTCAAAAATGACATGAACATGTCTGTCATAATATGACATACAAAAAAAAGTTTCAAAGACCCATGCCTGCATTGAACAGGAAGTCACCCTTTTTGGCCAGTGGCAGTTACTTGAGGAACACCTGAAAGATAACACCGGGGAACGATTTGAAAAAAACAATTCTGTTGAGTTAGATTTTTAAGCTGATTAAAACTAAAACTGGCATGCTGATTCCAAGATTGCAGTCCGTTTTTTTTCTAGCACATTAAGTTTTTTCTCCACAGCTTACCCTCCAGATCGGCACAATTCCACTGATTAGCTGTAGTAAGACTTGCCAGCTGATTACGATAGGACTCATCTACAGCTACGTGGCAACTTGTTTGTGCAGTCACAATTGAGACAGTGCGGTGAGAGGTGTGTGCAGCTCCCAATAAGCAAAGCAAATGTATTTATATAGTGCATTTCATACACAACACAATGCGCTTTACATGATTAAAAGCATTTAAAAACAACGACAAAAACAGCTCATAAACATTTAAAACAAAGAGGGGAAACAAATGAAAACAATTAAAAACAATTAAAACAGCATACAGTGCAAGACATTTTTAAAAGTGGAAATGCTCTAAACAGCATGGGGAAAAAAGAGGAGTTGTTAACCTGGACTTAAAAACACGCACACTTGGTGCTGACGTCACTTCTGTTGGCAACTTATTCCATTTGTGTGCAGCATAATAGCTAAATGCTGCTTCACCATGTTTGCTTTGGACTCTGTGCTCCACTATTTGACCTGAGTCTGTCGATCTCAGAGCCCTACTGGGTTTATATCCCATTAGCATTTTATTCATGTATTCAGGACCTAAAACATTTAGTGATTCATAGACCAGTAGCAGAACTTTAAAATATATTCTAAAGCTGACTGGAAGCCAGTGGAAAGACTTTAGAATTGGAGTAATATGCTCTGACCTCTTTGTTCTGGTCAAAACCCGAGCTGCAGCATTCTGGATGAGCTGCAGCTGTTTAATGCTCCTTTTAAGGAGTCCAGTCAGAAGACCATTACAATAGTCAAGTCTACTTGAGATAAAAGCATGGATGAGCTTCTCCTGGTCTGCTTGACACATGCAAGCCTTCACTCTGGGTATGTTTTTCAGATGGTACAAGGCAGTTTTAGTAATTGATTTGATATGACTGTTGAAACTCAGGTCGGAATCTATCAGAACACCAAGGTTTCGGACTTGATCTTTGGTTTTTAAAGAGAGTGACTCCAGGTATTTACTAACAGCAATCCTCTTTATTGCCAAAAAGAATTATCTCAGTTTTGTTGTAGTTTAATTGAAGAAAATGTTTACTCATCCAGATATTTATCTGTTTTGACAGTGACACAACACCTCAATTGAACTGTAGTCCTCTGGAGGTTAGTACTATCAATATCTGCCAACAGAAAGCTAGGATAGTAGGAATTAAGAGGATTTGTGCCATATCCTTTGTAAGACATGTTAAATAAGCATTGCAGTCATGTCTGTTTCTTTCATATTTCATTGTATGTCAATATTTTAAGTTTTATAAAGCAATCACATATCTGTTAAGTACAGTATTTTTCATATTTTTGAAGTAAACGGGATTTATAGTTGAAAAACGTGACGTGATAGAGAACAACTTCAAAGATCAGTTTTGGATTACGCACCCAAAAATTAGTTTAAAACCGCTGCCAGACCTAACTCAACAAAAATTGTGTTCCCCAGTGTAATTCCCCCTAATAAGTCTCAATCGGAAGAACGTTTACTCGAAAGATGGCCGATACTAAATTGCAAAGCTTTTTTTGGATACACCATCT